>NC_138306.1:64342500-64422500 GCF_965601325.2 Salmo salar | reverse complement strand
ATAGAACAAGCCAGAGACAATGCAACTGGCCGATTATCACCACAAAATGTCATCACAGAGAGCAGGCCCTACATCAACAACGCACTCACTAGCTTTCGTTGTTTATGTGACATGCTCCGACTTATGCCATTTCGTGAAGACTCACATCATGTAAGCACGAGCTGACAATAATTGACTATTTTGGACTGTGGTCATATATTCATTAGAATGCCATTTAAGCTTTTGCGGTGAAATTCACTATTTATCAAGCACACTTGGAGCTTATAATAATGTTAAGGCAACTAATGTTTTCATAATTTGACCGTGCATCTTGCTGACTGTGTGTCTTGTTGGTTTGAGGTATTCTCTTTTTTTGCCATTGTAAAAGCTGTTACTGAGTTCCAACATGCGCTTTCTGTTTCATAGTTGTAACAAAGGCACTCCACAAATAACATTTGTTTTTACATAAACAGTAACATAAACTAATGAACAGTAACACTAATGAAAACGTGTTTGCGTGATTTGAATTTTTTTTCTTCTTCGTATTCTAACGTTACCTTCATAAACACAAACAAATGACCATTTCTTTGCGATAGCATATATGAAATGTATTAATTCAAAACTGTTAGAATGTTGCAGTCTGAATGACTGCTCATCAGCTTGAATGGCGGTTCTAGTTTTTCCACGGAAGGATGTCCTGCAAAAAAAAACTTGCCCCCCCCCTATGGAAATCAAAGGCGTCCAACTGATTTGTTCCCTCGCCGGCCCTGGTTGAAATGTTACTGATAGTCCATCTGTAGATGCTCTACAGACTATCAAAATAAAGTGTTGCCCTAAAGTATAACCTTACTAGCACCAGCAGTGAGTGAAAGAAAAATTCAAGCAAAGACACAGGAAAAACTTGTGATTGAGACAAAATCAACCATTTCAGTAATAAAGCTGATGGAGACAAAGAGGAGAAAGGAGGGATGTAATGGAGAGACAGAGAGAGAAATGAGGAAATACAAAGGAGGGATATGCTGGAGTGAAGAGAAGAGGTCAAAGGGGAGAAGGACTAACCCTGGTGTTCTCCTCCATCTGCGTTCCTCTCTTCCAGGCCTCAGAGAAGATGGAGCTGACCACGCTCTGGGAGCGCCCGTGGCTGGAGGCCGTGTCCACTCCACTGTCTGACTGGCCCGAGTGATTCGACTGGGACTCTGGGGGACACACACACACACACAGCCATGGAAGAGAGCCGCTAGATGCTGATCTTGGGTCATTGTTGCATTTCCCCACTAATGGTTAAGGTTAGGATTGGGCAAGGGGAAGCTGATCCTAGATCTGTACCTAGGGGGAAACTTCACCCCGGAGCATATAAACACTAGATTGCTGACCTATGCATTGGCTAACAAGAGGCTCTGAAGCCACCGAACTGCCATATTAGTACTCCCTATTTTGCAGATTTGAGTAATGGGAGTGAGTGTGTAAAAAAAAGGTGAATCCATGTGTCTATAGATAGGGTTCACAATAAAGCTCCAGTCTCAAAGTCACAACAACTGATTCAAGATCAGAACTAGAATCAATTTACCCACTGCTAGACAGGGGTTGTGATCAATTCCATCTGAACTCCAATTCAGAAATTGAATCGAAAAGTAGTCTTTGAAAATAACAGGATATCAATTGATTAATAGCATATCAATCTCTTCTGAATCAACTGAATTCGAAATGACCTCAATTTGAGATTATGATAACCAAGCTGATGCCGGATCTGTGCTTGTCTATCACAGTCCCCCAGCCACTACCATTAGGCCTCAGTGGAACACCGTGGACTTGAGCAGCTGATCCCAGACCAGTTGTAAGCCCTGGAATGCTGACTCACCGGGCAGAATGGCTGACCCGGAGCTGGAGCCAGAGCGGATGCTGGAGGTGGAGAGGGAGGACCAGTCGTAGGCCGCCTCCGTGCGCTTCATGGCCTCCTGGTAGTTCACATACAGCTGTTTCCCGTACTACACCACCGCCACCGTGGGGGAAAGAGAGAGGTCACAGTTGCTAATTGTTTACATCGAATGTTGTATTTTGGTTGCATGCTTCATGTAAATATATGATTTAATTTTGACCAATCTTGTAAAAAACCATCTTTAGTTTTCGGGGGAAATTAACTAAAAAAACAAGAAGCTTTAAGTTTAGGGGACCCCTTTTGGCTTAAGAGCAAAAGTATATAGCCTCTTTAATAGTCATGTTTAAGAGTGACGAGGAGGTTAAGGTTTACCTTGGCGATACGAATGCCGTTGAACCATTGGTGGAGGGTCCTGACATCATCACAGCACAGATACTTGATGTACTGGGACTTCTTCTGGATCTGGGGGTGCTGAACACACAGAGACATGCGTGTTACCATGACAACACAACAAATGTAGTTTCACTTTGTTCTTTGGAGGAGGAATGGACAATATGGAATGGCCAATCAGGTCCTTCTGCTGTCCAGAAGTTTGATCCCATGGGCTAAAATTGTCATGATCAGTGGTTTCAAGTTTGTATCCATACCTTTTTTACAAGCTGATCATAGCGAAAAAGGAAATACTTCTGCATTTCCCGCTGTGTAAACACATTGCAAATAGGTTCAGGATAACTCCTCCGGAAAAAGTTGGGTAGCTGATATTCAGAGTTTAAATAGCCAAATGGATTACTCACAGGAATCAGGACTAATAAAGCCAATGCAACGGACAGTTTTTTTTTTTTTTTTTTTTTTTTTTACAACCGGTGGGCCTACCACATGAATGGGCATACCTAAAATTCCATTGCGGGCCACATAGTAGGCTACATCCCAGTAAGCATGGACCGACACTCTGTCCGGACCGGACGTGTTTTTTGGGTGTTTTACAAACAGTAGGCCCACCATATATATGGGCATTCCTAAAATTAAATTTCAGGCGACACTGTGGTCTATACCTCAATAAGCACGGACCAACACTGACACCTTTTGGATGTGTTTTTTTGGTCCTGTCCAGACGCCTTTTTTTGTGCAGTCTAGACCAGTCTGGATTTCCACGTACGTTGGTTTTTGGTTTGGAACAAATCATAGATGTCCATGTTCAGATTTTGTCCGGTCTAGACCAGCCTTGATTTGGCCCAAACATAGACAGCTATAAATTCCGTCTTTTCAACTTTCATTTAGAACCGATTTCAACATCCAGAAAATACATATTTTCAACGTCCGGAAAATACACATTTTCAACATTCATTCAGCACCTAAACGGAACCCAACTTCAACGTCTGGAACACACATATTTTAGACGTCTTCTCAAAGTCATTTTCCTTTCTAGTACTATTCCAGTTTTACTGAGTGCGGCAAATTTTCTGTCTAGGTGTCAGAGCGGCCATGATCGTTCCAGTAAAGACATTGATTCCAAAACCATCCTTGATAATTGCCTTTGTGCCTGTTAGTTTGAATACAGCTAAAGATAGATCAACATTAATAATATAGGAGAGTGGCGCCTTAATACTTATTTTTGGTGTTTTTCAGGGGTTGTGTGCTTTTAAAAAGAAGTGGCGTGGAGACAGGCTGAAAGTGGCTGATGAGTTTGACAAACGATCTTTCCAGTATACAGATCATAATGGCACAGTAATGGTCCTATTAAGTGGACAGGGCATTGGTGTTAGGGCCTCACAGGATGTCATTACCCAGACCACATCCACTCACACAGCCAATCCATCGTAATGGGCTTGTCCAGGTTCACTGCAACATCTCTACTCTAAAAATGTGCCACCCCTTGTCTAAAAATGAGTCCCTAATCAATTCTCCACAAGGAGCAAAAGTGGAGTGTACCAGTAGGTGAAGGGGGGGGGGGGGGGGGGTTGGCTTACCTTAAGGGCCAGGCAGTAGTCTGTGGGGGCCTTGTACTTGCTGCGGTAGTCCTGGCCGTAGTACACATTAACGTGGTCCAGCTGTAGAAAGCATACCAGGTCCCTGGAGGCCTATATGGAGGGAGAGACATCAATCAATCATATCTGAAGACATGAATCCGATCATAAATTGCAGGGGTACTCAAATATTATTTGAGAAAGTCCGGTCACACAATTTCCTAGGTGGCAAAGGTCCGGATGGATATTGTTGTTTATCGGCATAGCAACAAACCCCCACCTCACAACCCTAAACTGTCCCACCACTCTTTTGCAGTTTTAAAGGTCATTTCCTGCAGTTCTACACATTTTGCCATCGGGCAGATATACCATTTCATAGTTTTTAAGCTCATTTCTTGCAATTCGACACATTTTGCCATGTCTTGTGTGTTGATATGATACCGGAGTGCCTCAACGAAATCAAATGGGGGTCCCCTTGGGGTCGAGGCCCCTGGGAACGTAATTTGGCCATGAAAACTACAAGACTTAGATAGCTGGTTAGACTAAATTGCCTACCTAGCGAACATGGAATAGTTTATTAACTGGACATTTCTTGACAGGTTAAACAGCTTTCTAAGGCAGGGGTTCCAAACCTTTTCACTCTGGGCCCCCCTTCCAACATTGGGGAACATCCCCCCCGCGCATCTATTTCTATGGGCACAAGCACTGTTCATGACACAAACGGTTCACACCCCTCTTGTTGGTGGAGAGAATTTTGCAACGTTAAAACTTATTTCCTGCAATTCAAACATTGTCATGGGGAGCAAAGACAATTTTGTAGTTTTAAAGTAAATTTTCTTGCAATTCTATACATTTTGCCATGTCTAATGTGTATTTATGTGATATTTAGTAACAAGAAAATTACAACAATATCTATGGGCTAAAAAAACTAAATAAAATTGTTAGCTGACATGGGCTAGTTCATCTGGACATTTCTGACAAGTTATAAATAGCTCTCTAAAGTATATCATGACTAACATGACAAGAGGAAGTGATGATACACTACCCAATTTCCACCTTGTGCATTCTACTATTACAATTGAGTTTAAAGCCGGACTGAATTCCTTTTTTTTTTTTGGGAACCAATGCTCTAAGGTCTGTCAGTGAATGACAAGAGGAAAACTGCCCATGCACTACTACATTTCTAAATATTCCTTGTGCCTTCTATTATTGCAACTCTCAATAGCAGTTAAAGTTAAAAGGCCGACCGATTTTCGAAAATGTTTAAATAAATAAATTGTCTGAGGCTTTAGACTAGAGAAGTCTATACGGAGGGAGAGAGAGGAGAGTGAGAGGAGATATACTCAGCAAAAAAAGAAACGTCCCTTTTTCAGGACCCTGTCTTGCAAAGATAATGCTTAAAAATCCAAATAACTTCACAGATCTTCATTGTAAAGGGTTTAAACACCGTTTCCGCATGCTTGCTCAATGAACCATAAACAATTAATGAACATGCACCTGTGGAACGGTCGTTAAGACACTAACAGCTTACAGACGGTAGGCAATTAAGGTCACAGTTATGAAAACGTAGGACACTAAAGAGGCCTTTCTACTGACTCTGAAAAACACCAAAAGAAAGGCTCCCAGGGTCCCTGCTCATCTGTGTGAACGTGCCTTAGGCATACTGCAAGGAGGCATGAGGACTGCAGATGTGGCCAGGGCAAGAAATTGCAATGTCCGTACTGTGAGACGCCAAAGACAGCGCTACAGGGAGACAGGACAGACAGCTGATCGTCCTCGCAGTGGCAGACCACGTGCAACAACACCTGCACAGGATCGGTACATCCGAACATCACACCTGCGGGACAGGTACAGGATGGCAGCAACAACAACTGCCCGAGTTACACCAGGAACGCACAATCCCTCCATCAGTGCTCAGACTGTCTGCAATAGGCTGAGAGAGGCTGGACTGAGGGTTTGTAGGCCTGTTGTAAGGCAGGTCCTCACCAGACATCACCAGCAACAACATCGCCTATGGGCACAAACCCCACCGTCGCTGGACCAGACAGGATGGGCAAAAAGTGCTCTTCACTGACGAGTCGCGGTTTTGTCTCACCAGGGGTGATGGTCGGATTTGCGTTTATCGTCGAAGGAATGAGCGTTACACCGAGGCCTGTACTCTGGAGCGGGATCGATTTGGAGGTGGAGGGTCCATCATGGTCTGGGGCGGTGTGTCACAGCATCATCAGACTGAGATTTTTGTCATTGCAGGCAATCTCAACGCTGTGCGTTACAAGGAAGACATCCTCATCCCTCATGTGGTACCCTCCTGCAGGCTCATCCTGAGATGACCGTCCAGCATGACAATGCCACCAGCCATACTGCTCTTCTGTGCGTGATTTCCTGCAAGACAGGAATGTCAGTGTTCTGCCATGGCCAGCGAAGAGCCCGGATCTCAATCCCATTGAGGACGTCTGGGACCTGTTGAATCGGAGGGTGAGGGCTAGAGCCATTCTCCCCAGAAATGTCCGGGAACTTGCAGGTGCCATGGTGGAAGAGTGGGGTAACATCTCACCGCAAGAAGTGGCAAATCTGGTGCAGTCCATGAGGAGGAAATGCACTGCAGTACTTAATGCAGCTGGTGGCCACACCAGATACTGACTGTTACTTTTGATTTTGACCCCCCCCTTTGCTCAGGGACACATTATTCCATTTCTGTTAGTCATATGTCTGTGGAACTTGTTCAGTTTATGTCTCAGTTGTTGAATCTTGTTATGTTCATACAAATATTTACACATGCTAAGTTTGCTGAAAATAAACGCACTTGACAGTGAGAGGACGTTTCTTTTTTTGCTGAGTTTATATTGACATGTCATTTATTATATGATACTGGTTACAGACTGGCCAAGGCCCATGCCTAGAGGACAAACTGGTTTGTTAAATTAATACCTTAAGTAGAGGTTGAAATACGCACTGTTTGGCCATCACACAGTGACAGGCTTTTAGTGTTGTGTGTGTGTGTGTGTGTGTTGCAACAACTCAACGTGACAAATCTTACCAGATTTCTGGTTCACTCACTGCATAATTAACACACCACAAGGTGGCATTGTATATACATAAAAAAGGAGACAACTGATGGGATAATCAGAGAGGACATGAAACAGAAAACAGAAACGTGTGGGAGTGGCACAAAAATTAAGGTTTTAACCTCTACTACCCCCCACGCAATGGGAAAACATTTTGAAAAATACAAGTCCAAGGTTTACGTCCGTTTCATGTATTCTGAACACGACCCTGGGTTAAAAGCTAAAGCATATATACACACACACACACACAACACGGGTTGAGAAATATTGGTCTCCGGGGGTAACCAATGACCCATGGTGCAATAGGAGAGGAGGCACGTGCTCAGTCGATCCCTGTGGAGTCCTGTGTCATCATATCCAGAAACAGGAAATACCAGAGAGATGGTGTGGATCTGTTTCTCATTAACTGACAACATGTGAACCGAATACACACAATCAGGGACAGACACAGGGCGAAACACACGTGCACACACACAATCCAATGAAATGTATTTTATAAAGCCCTTTTTACATCAGCAGTTGTCACCAAGTGCTTATGATTGGCGTATTCAGTGGGTGGCTAACCTTAGCTTTGCCTTTGGGCACGTAGTAGATTCCTGATGCGCGCAGCAGGAAGTATCGTTTCTTCCACGACTTCTTCCCATCATCCTTCAGCCATAGGATTCCCTCTATTTCTGGTACTGAAACCGAGCTGCCACAGAAACACTCCTGCACAGACACATCATCATTATTAGTGTAATCAAGGGGGGGGGGCGAGAGAGATGTGTGTGTGTGGTAGAGTGGGAGAGACAGTGTGTGTGTGAGCATGTATGTCTCACCTCTAGTAGGGCCTCTTTATTCCTATCGGCCATTTCAGACGTCTCCTTCCTCCCCAACAAGTAGTTCTGGAAATAAGTGGGGAAGAATAGAGAGAAGGAGAAAGAGGAGAGAAAAGCAAAGGAGAAACAGAGACGAGTTGAAAACAGCAGATCACACTCCCCCAGGCGAGCTGGCTCACCTAGCCTTCTCATGTCCAATGCATTATTCAGTCGTTTATTGCCAGAGTTGTGACCTACTTCTTAAACACACACTCAGGCGCTTAGCAGGCATAAGACGTGTGTGTGTGTGCGCGTGTGTGAGTGTGTACTCTACACTAAAGCTGTGCGAGTAGTGTACACACAACACATTGGGAGGGTTTCCTAGTTCCTACCTGGGGGTTCTTGAAGAGGGCATATTTCTCGATGCGCTCGATGAACATCAGTTTGTTATGGCTGTCTCTGGTCCAATTCACTAGGTTCTCCACCAAGTTCTCATGGTCCTCAAAGATCCGCTCTGAGGACAGAAAGAGAGAGGGAGTGTGTGTGAAACATCATTCAATCCGGACCGGATTCAATCCCTGGTCAAAGGTAGTGCACTATAGAAGGAAAAGGGTGTGTGTGACGCAGCTTAAATAACCATGCTGCCTGTACCTAACGCGAGTGCTTCGTCTAGCATTATAAAAGGCTGGGCGCCCATCCCTGCCTCCCTCCATCAGACAGATCCACAGTTACTGAGACACTCTATGGCAGTCTTGAAAACACAAACGGATACAATACTAGCTATTACCTAGACAACACTGATCTCAGTTTAACAGTACTTCCCCAGTATGTTTTGCTCCCTCCCAATACCCCCCCCCCCCCAGTATATCCACCAGTATCATCCTCAATATCCCACTCGCCCCCAGTGTCTTCTCAAGTATCTCCCCTCTCCCCCAGTATATTCCCAGTATCTGTCTGCCAGTATATCCATACCCATTTGCAGCTCGTTGATGGTCTCCACCAGTGACCAGTCAGGGCTGTAGCCACAGTGGGACTTGTCCAGCAGGCTGTCCAGAACCTGTCTGACAGTCTGTCTCTCATCCACCATCATGGTCTTGGAGCTCTCGTCCGACATGTGCACCCGGATCACCAGCTGAGGAGGAGGACGAAGAGCGATGAGGAGAAAGAGGAGGCGGAAGAGGTGCAGAATGGTCAGGCTCTTTGTATAGAACAGTTCTCACACTAGCCTGAGTGCCAGTCTGTTTGTGCCACAATGCCAAATCTCTGTCGTCACGAATGTTTGGCTTGAGAATGACGGCAATGGAGTTAGCAAGAACTTAACCTCGTCCACCAGCTGGCTCCCTCTCGGTTGAACTGTCGAGTTTTACAGCGCCTCAGAACAGGACTTGACTGGAAGTCGATGGCAGGAGGGGACTAAACAACCGCTGGGTTTAAATTGGCTGATCTATTAGTCTATCCCCATGTAGCATAACCCTTAAACTCCCCCCTACATTGTGGACTTCAAAGCTCAAGCAGCAGAAGTGAATTAAACAAGGACACGAGTTTGGAAAATCTAAAAGTAACTATCTTATAAATAGTTCACATATAAAAACGTTATACGCCCTAACTCGGAATCAAATTGGGCTTCCCCCAAATAATATGGTCAATGTGATACAATGTTTATTTTGATTGCCGATTTGCCATTTTTCAAAGTCCCATCTAATACAGCTGAAGCAGACTCGCTCCCACCCCTTTCAAGCCCCACTGTGTTGCATAGTGTTACCAGGCTCTATGCACCAGATACTTGAGCCTGGGGACGAGGTCAGCAAGAGCATAAACAGATCTGGGACCAGGCTACTTCATAACATAATTGTTGATATGAAATCAATTTAAAGAGGGATGTTTCCGTGCCCCAAGGACAACTATTGAGGATGTGATTTGAACCGGTGATATGCACCATATGCCACAGTGTGTGGTATGGTGTCACAACATGCTGGTTAAAATGCAGGCTGCACCTGAAATGGCACCCTATTCCCTATATAGTGCACTACTTTTGACCAGAGCCTTTATATAGAGAATAGGGTGCCATTTTGGATGCAACCACAGCGTATTTACCAAGTGGATCTAAAAAGGTCATGGCTCCAGAGATTGAAACAGTATTCAATTGAACTTAGTCCTGTCTTCATGCTGCCATCTATAAAATATATCTAACGTATAAAATGTTTAACCAATTCAGGCCCCTGTTCTGCTGCAGTCCTTGTCTCCTGCGCTGGTTTGATACATTGAATGCATCCCATAGGCTTAACTTTATCTGAGAAGACTGAGACAATATCCCCCTTGTGACAGAACCGGGCTCCCATAGCCCCAGCAGTGTGAGTCTAGGAGGCAGGTAGCCTAGCGGTTAGAGTGGTGGGCTAGTAACCAAAAAGGTTGCTGGTTCAAATACCAGAGCTGACAAGGTGAAAAATCTGTCAATGTGCCTTAGAGCAAGGCACTTAATCCTAATTTGTTCCAGGGGCGCCGTACTTCTATGGCTGACCCTGTAAAAGAACATTTCCCTGCACCTAATCTGGTGTGGCTCAGTTGGTAGAGCATGGTGTGTGCAACGCCAGGGTTGTGGGTTCGATTCCCACGGGGGGCCAGTACAAAAAAAAAGTGTGTGAAATGAAATGTATGCATTCACTACTGTAAGTCGCTCTGGATAAGAGCGTCTGCTAAATGACTCAAATGTAAACGTAATAAAAATGTTTTTGTTGTTGTGTGTACGTGTTTATGAGCGTGTGTGACATGGTAGGGAGCAAAACACAGCAAGCACCCATGGAAGTGCCCAGTAATCCCCTTCCACAGGGACTACAACATCCAATCACTAAGTTAGTAGAGCCGATCAAATAGATCTCTAAACCAAACTGTAGCCAGGAAGCGACTGTGCCCTAGACATGGGCATCCATTGAGTTTGACCTACATCCACAGTCATGGGTTTAGTCCCAAATGGCACCCTGTTCCCTATATAGTGCATTACTTTTGGTCAAAAGTCGTGCACTATATAGGGAATAGTTTGCCATTAGGGACGCTTCCATAGACACCCCCCCCCCCCTAAAAAAAATCCTCCCATTCTAAATCATAGGAGTCCAAATGCTGCCCTCCTAAAAACAAATCTAAAGTCCTAGCCTCTAGCAAAGTGGATGTGCAATCAGTTTCATTGCAATATTCAATCCTTGCTGCATTTTATATTGCAATTCGGTAATATAGAGTAAATTCAACAATACACACAGTTTCAAAGCAAGACTCACAAAATGTCACATATTTTTCTGTGTTCTATACATTTAACATACTATATCTACAGTGGTGTAAAACACCAACATATTTGAAGAGGGCACAATCTTTGCATGCCAATATCTTGTGCATTTTGTTGAGATCTAACAGCTGGCTCAGTCAGTCAGTATGGGCTGAAATGGTGGGTCTACTCTCTCCATAATGTACTGGGAGAAGAAAAGCACATCACTGTTCAATGGAGCCGTTTCATTCTGAGCAGTTGCACTTCATTCAAGCTCACTCACACTGGTGAAACGGTCCGATGGGCTGAAAATGGTGCCTGGTGTGGCTCACAGAACCAATTCACTGACTGGAACACAGTGCAAAGGACCCCAGTTGTTCACGAAAACAAGACTTGTTTAAATCAACCCAAAGAATAAGTAGTCTTACGGATGCCAGTGCAAAATGTCTGATTGTCTCGCATTCTCCGTCTCTTTCAGACACACACACTGCAATGACCTATTTTTCACAGCACGTCGCTGCATCTCTCTGAATGAAGTTAGTTCATGCAGTGAATCTGAAGCAGTTTCTGGACCTAAGGAAGGCTTTTGATACTGTTAACCATGAGATTCTCATCACAAAATTGTCCAAGTTCAACTTTTCCCCCGATGCCTTGAGATGGATGAAATCATACCTTGAAGGCAGAACTCAGTGTGTCAGAGTGAGCAATGAGCTGTCGCCCACTCTTAGTTATGATGTGGGCGTGCCCCAAGGGTCAATACTGGGGCCCCTCCTGTTCAGCCTGTACATTAATGATCTGCCCTCTGTCTGTACTGGGTCTGAAGTTCAAATGTATGCAGATGATACAGTGATATATGTGCATGCAAAGAGCAAACAACAAGCTACACAAGAACTCACTACTGTAATGGTCCAGGTTACAAAGTGTCTCAGTGACTTGTGTTTGCATCTCAATGTGAAAAAAAACTGTTTGCATGTTCTTCACAAAGAGGGCAACAGATGCTACTGAGCCAGATGTCTGTGTGTCAGGGGAGAAGCTCCAGGTGGTATCTGATTTTAAGTACCTTGGCATCATACTTGATTCCAACCTCTCTTCTAAAAAGCAGGTGAAAAAGGTAATTCAAATAACCAAATTCAACGTAGCTAATTTCCGATTTATACAAAATTGTTTGACTACAGAGGTAGCAAAACTGTACTTCAAATCTATGATACTCCCCCACTTAACATACTGCTTGACTAGTTGGGCCCAAGCTTGCTGTACAACATTAAAACCTATTCAGTCTGTCTACAAACAGGCTCTCAAAGTGCTTGATAGGAAGCCCTATAGCCATCATTACTGTTACATCCTCAGAAAGCATGAGCTCCTGAGTTGGGAAAATCTTGTGCAATACACCGACGCATGTCTTGTATTCAAGATCCTAAATGGCCTAGCTCCCCCTCCACTCAGTATTTTTGTAAAACAGAAAACCCAAACATATGGCAGCAGATCCACAAGGTCTGCCATGAGAGGTGACTGTATAGTTCCCTTAAGGAAAAGCACCTTTAGTAAATCTGCTTTCTCTGTGAGAGCTTCCCATGTCTGGAATAGACTGCCATCAGACACACATAACTGCACCACATATCACACTTTCACAAAATGCATGAAGACATGGCTGAAGGTCAATCAGACTTGTGAACATAATCCTAGCTGTGTATTGCCGCTTTCCATGTTGTCTGTTGTCTGTAGCTTGTGAGGTGTGGAAACACTGTTGTTTTTATGGATTTTGTCTTGTTGCTTTTTGTTCTATGTTGCTCTGTCTGCATGCTATGTCTTGCTTGTTCTATGTTGCTCTGTTTGTATGCTATGTCTTGCTTGTCCTATGTTGCTCTGTTTGTATGCTATGTCTTGCTTGTCCTATGTTACTCTGCGTGTGCTCACTGCTCAATGATTGTCTATATTGTAATTATTTTTAATAACCTGCCCAGGGGTTGCGGTTGAAAATTAGCCGGCTGGCTAAAACCGGCACTTTTACTGAAACGTTGATTAATGTGCACTGTCCCTGTAAAAATGAAATAAACTCAAATGGAGGAGAGGATCTTCTGGAACTATGTATCACAATGGGAATGTACAGCACATACTGTGGAAAAACAAGTGTAGAAAAACACAGTGTATACTGTGGGTTAGGTCAGAACTAGGGTTGCAAAATTCTGGTAGCTTTCAATAAATTCCCTGGTTTTCCAGAAATCCTGGTTGGAGGTCTTCGGATTTCCTGCTTATTCCCTCCTGATTCCAGAAATCCTCCAACCGGTATTTAGGGAAAACCAGGGAATTTATTGAAAGTTCCAGGAATTTTGCAACCCTAGTCAGAACCTTACCTTTTTGACTTGCGCCTCCTTGATTTTCTCCAGGGCCACTCGGATCTTCTCGGCCTTCACTTTGGCCCCCTGCTCCTCCTACAGACACACAGCAACAGTTAACACACACACACACACACACACACACACACACACGCAATGGTCAAACACATACATGCAGAAAAAACCAACAGGAGCCTTTAATACTGAGCCAACCTCATCCTCTATCACCTTCTCCTACTCTTTCCATACCTCTCCTCATCGTAGGGCAGACAGTTCAGTTGATGCTCTCTGAACTCCATTTGCCAGAGTGAGATCAACATATCACTTTCTACCACTCAGTCAGCCAGAGATGCATAAGCGTGTACATGCTGTGCATTCCAGAAATGGCTCTGGAATCGTTTACCTGGCCCCTCCAGCAAGACGCCATCACCTCCATCTCTGGTAGCCACCACAACACAGAACGCGTGTCCTCACACACAGATCAGCCCAACACTTCCGACTCCAACCCAACGGTAGATTGCCCTAAATCACCAGTGCTCCATCGGTAAAAATGGAGAAAAAAAAGCGCTCAAAGATGGCCACTCTTTCATCCCTTTCTCCCCATTATCGTCCTCTCGCTCTTCCTCTCTACTAGAGCAGCAGCCAAGGTGTGGATTTCCCTTTGCTCTCGCTACACGGAGGATGGGAGACAATAGTGGAGGATTCCCCAAACGGCAAGAATCTGCAGATGATATGAAGTTCGGTCCTAAAAGTATCCGTTTCCTCCACAACAAAATAAAAAACCAAAGACACTTACATAGTATATAGAGAAAGCCTAGATACTACAAAAACAAATTGTTTTTCCCGATGTTGGAATGTCACCATTCCAAAATCCCGATCTTGTCCTTCCAAGGCCCTATCGAGTTCAGATGAATAGCGTAAAGCAATGTATTTAAGAAAAGGAAATAGATACTGTTGTAGAGAGCAAGAGCGAAGGTGAGATATTTGTTTAAGTCCTTCAGGAGTAACTGAGACCAATGCAAAGCGACTTCAACCTGCTTCCACTCACAGACTACAGCCAGGAAAGCAAGACCGGAGTATAGTGTGAGAGTACAGGCTCCTTGACACACACACAATCCGGCATACACACACGTACTCTACGCACAAGATGAGCACCACTAACCCCTAACTCAGAGACTGGGAGGCGAGACGCCCCTCCCCCCTCCATCCTTCCATATTTTCTTGTTTCCCCCCCTCTCTCCCCCCTCTCTCTGTGGAACAGCTGCGGAGTCCTGGGAGCGTGCCCAATCGCCAAGCCATAATCCCCATACAAACAGGAGAACCCCTTCACCGGCTGGCGACAGAGAGGACCCCTCTGTCCCGTCACCCAATCAGAATGTGTACCCGCTCTCCTCTCACCAACCAAGGGGACCCGTTCGCCAGACCCTCTTCCCCCTTATCCAATCAGTGCAGGGGTAGCTGACCCCCCCACCCCGACAACAGTAAACAGGGAGTGGTATTAGAGGAGTGGGGCAGTGAATATTTGGAGGAGGGGAGGGTTTGGGGTATTAAGATCCAAGCCTCTTATCTGGGCACCCCCCCCTTGACCCAGACTACCTTTCTGCATGAGTGGCGGTGTAATGCAAGAAACACACTGTTTGGCCAACACGCAGCGACAGGCTTTTAGTGTGGAATGTGTTTGTATGTGTGCGTGTGTGTAAAGGTTCAAAGGACCAATGGAGGATTACAATATGGAGTCAATATGAAGTCAATCCCAGTCACACTGATATCCCTCCTTCTCTACTGTAGGCACTTTCCTACTGCATTTCCGTAGGATTCCATGGAGGCTGAATTCAAAACACGATTTTCTGCTGCGCCTGTAAAAAGCCGATCTCGCTCTTTCCCTTTGAAGTTTTACCCTCTTTCCCTCTCTCTTGTTCCCCTCCCTCTCGCCCTCTCCCTCATCATCCCTCTGTACTTCGTTGTTCTATTCTGACTCATGAAGCAGGGGAGAAGGGATAGTGTGGTGAAACTGCAATCTATTCTCCCTTTCTTTCCCTCGCTCTTTCTCGCTCTATTTCTCGCTCTCGCCGTCTCTGTGTAAAAGTGCAGTGTAACACTGACATACAAACCCTCCCCTTGCCACAAACACCTCAGGCACTCTCTCTCTCACTTCTCCCTCTAAACCCATTTGCATGGCGTTCTGAATACAGACATGGACAGACGGTTAAAAACAGCTCATAAATAGCCTTGTGCAACATGGGACTATGATAACTCCATAATTAGTCAATTAAATCATATGGCCCCAAGTCCTAGCCATGAAATTTTGCGTTTGTATGCGTGTTTAATAATTTGAGATACTATGTCAGAAGACATACAGATGTGTGCATCCTCCTACCCACAATCCTCCAGTGTTGGCATCCATAATATTCGAATGAGCAGCAATACAGGAAGCGTCCCCTGAGAATGACTGCATAATTACGTTCCCGTACATTATGATAGTTTAGGCCTTCGGCATAAATTAAAAAGTGCTTGACGAATTTGTTTTGGGTCTTTTGTGTAGAGATAATTGTTTATTAACAGATGTATTAATATGTCAGATGGCCTTGGCTAGCGTTTGCGCTAATCATGGAATGCTGAAAACAAACGCTCTTGGGTCTGTGCCTCTAAAACAATGTTGAAGCGTCACAAGAGATAGATTTGTCAAAATGTTGTAATTTACAACATTGACAGAAATACGGTACATCTCCATACTTCACCCTGGAACACAGTTCTCTATCGCTACTGCTCCCTGTGTATCCCAGGACGATCACTTGGCTCAGCGGATTTGGTTTTTGAAGGCAAAATAAATCATGATCGAAAGTGGCCAACTTTACAATCCACCAAAGACAACATCTGACACACAACCATCAAACAAATGCCAAGAATGTACTTTACTCTGCAAAGCTGTGGGAGGGAGGGGAGAAGGGGTTCTAGATTAAAGATGATGGATAAATAAACACACATGATAGAGAGAGAAAAAGAGAGTGAAGGAATAGTGGAGCACCGAGAGGGGGAGAGAGCAACCCTCTTTTCTAACCCGAAAGAGGATTAGGCGATTCAAATGAAACAGGCCAGCCATTTCTGAGACAAATATCTTAAACAACATACTACACTGCTCCTTATTTTCTTCATGGAAATTTCCCTCAGTGTCGTTTCACTGCACCAGACCAGTCAGTAATCTATAAATGACTGGGCTTGTTATTTCTCTTTAGCTTTGGAGAGGAGGGTCAGGTCAAATCCATTGACGTTTTCAGCTAAGTAGCCTTTTAACAACCACGAGGAGGAAAACATGTATAAGTCTTGGCTCCTGTTAGTTTCAGAATCATGCTTACCATACCAGACAGGGTTGGGGTCAATTCCATGAACATTATCTAAATTCAGTAAGAAACAATAAAGAACATCGAATTGGAATTTCTGTTAACTTCCTGTATTGATCTAATTGAAATGGAATCGACACCAACCTTGATACCAGTGTTTCTCAACCTTTTTTGGACCAGGGGGCTGCAAGCTACTGTTTACGTAAAATGACCATTCTTCCCTGGTTGACCACTTCCATTAAACCGAGCACTGGAAAGTTGACAGAATCAGTGTCAGACTGGTAAGCGACATCCCAAGGATCAGACCCGGCCCGTGGACCGCAGGTTGAGGAACACTGGTTTATACCATAGCATTAGTGGCTCACACATCAAAGACTTCATAATACAAAAGGGAGCGTTACACACACATCCAGCTCCATTTCTCTAAGCTCAGGCACATATCAACCAGAGTCGACGCACAACAGGCATGCAGTCATGCTCCAGACCTAGTGCAACTGAACGCAGCCCATATGTATGGGGTTATTATAAACAACACTCCAGATTCGGGTCAAACGCACGTCAAGTACTTTCAAATTCTATTCAGGAAAAAGTATGGTCAGTAGGTGTGCTTGATTTAGCTTGGAATTTGCACTTTTGGGATTATGTTGGTTCTATTGTCCCAGGCAAATCAAGTCAAGAACATTTGAAAGTATTTTACATAAGTGTATATGACCCAGGTCTGTCTGCAAGACTGTCATGACAGTGAAGTTAGATAGAGTGCAAAACTGTACTGAGCCGCAGTGCCAGTTACCTACCCTCCATTTCTTTCCCCCTACTAGAGGAAAGGAGTGCAGGGAATCAAATGGACACATCAGCAAAGGGAGAAACACGAGAAAAAAATGGACAAAGGAGGTATATATGCAGGGGCTGCATACAGGAGAAAGGCGAGAAAAAAAAAGCAACGGAAGGATGGGATAGAAGTAAAACGAGCCAAATCAGGTCAATCGAGCATTGTGAGTGGGTGTTGGCACTGTGGGAGGAGCTTAGGGAGATGGTAAAGAAGTGTAGTTCAATCACAAGCAAGCATAAGCAAGCGAATGAGGTGTCACCTTGGTCAGCAGGTGAGAAGGCTTTCCTGCAATGCTTTTCAGAATGAGGGACGTTTCTCTGTCCAGATAAGAGTGCTTGGTGGCGCAGAGGTGAGGAGAGAAACAGATAAGACAGTCAGGGCAATGATTCTCAATGGCTCATTAAAAATGCTTTTGAAGGGTGGGGGGGGGGTTAAAGTGTGGAAGCAAGAGGGGTCCGAAAGATGGAGCATTGATTGTGGTGGTAGTCATATTAGATCGCTGTGGATGGGGAAGAGAGACAATTTATCAAAAGCACATTTTCTAAAGATGATACTGCTGTGATTACTGAAGGTGATTACTAATACTCACCTGTACACAATCACACACCTACTGTAACTACATACAGGTCTTGCTTAGTCTCCAACACATGCACACATACCGACGCACATGCGCACACACACACACACACACACACACTTACAGTGTCCAGATCCACTTCACCCTCCCGTGAGGTGAAGTCAAGCTGCCGTCTGGCCGGCTTAACATTGGCCCGTCGCAGTAGTGAGGCATGCTGGGAAACGGGGAGGTGCATTATGGGTGCAGAGAGGATGCAAACACACACACAGTAATCATGCAAGAGGACGGGGAAGGTGCACTTTACTCAAGGAGGCGTTAAGTTCTCTTTCTCTATTTAAAATGTTCACATTTTCCTTTCAACACCTTACCTTCCACCTCTTCAATCTCTCCATCACATACTGATTCTATATGTGGTCATGTGTGGCGCTAGCAATGCCAGGCTGTGGGTTCAATTAGTGATACCGTACTACATACTGTATGTATGCATGCACTGTACTGTTAGTCGCTTTGGATAAAAGCCTCTGCTAAGTGGCAAATATATTTCCTCCTTTCCATCTCGTTAACCTAAACTAAGTTCCCGTACTTAAGTCAAGCAGGTTGAGTTTACAGCAAAACGGGTACAGTAGATACATTGTAATCCATATCACACATGCAGACTTCAGTGATTACAATGCATTCACTCACTGTACTGCAAATACCACACTTTCCAATGCGTAGTATACACACACACACACAACATTGTGTGTTACACAGATAGCAAACAAATGTAATAGAATGAGTTGTACGGTGCACACTTGACATGCAGTTGGGACTTAAAACATCATGCAGTGGGAGTGTACCATGCAGGGAACTAGAGAGGGTGGTTTCGAGAGGATGTGCGTACACACGCACACACATTCATCATCATACCATTCATCATCATACCATTCATCATCATTCATCATGTTTGAACAAACAAACCACAGCAGCAGTTTATTTCCCCCCTAACCAAACAGCCTTTCACTGTCATAACTCAGATAGCCAGCCCACCCACTTAGTCTGAATAAAGGAAGTCCCACAATGCCCCATTAGCGGCAATCATTACCCTGCCCAAACTAAAAGCCTGTACATGAAAAAGGGCTTTTGATAAGCTGAGATAACTGGGCCTAGTTTGCAGGCTGACTCTCATACAGATGACAGAGGATAGAAATGAACAAACTATCAGTGGTAATAATGTTTCACTAAGAGATATTGCTATTCATGGTACATCTTAGTTTTTAGGAAACAATTGGGAAAACAGGATTGTGAAGATTGGAGTGTGTGTATGAGTGTGTGTGCCTTACCTCAGTACTGGCCGGGCCCTGTGGCGGCTGGGGGCCTTGTGAACCCCCTTCCTGCTCGGGCCCTCCTACTGTCCTAGACAGCACCTTGTCGATATCCAGAGAGTCCATGCTGGACGCGGATGCAGAATTAACGCTGGACCTTGAGGAGTGGCCCCCTGCCTCGTGTTCACTAACCGTGCCCACCGAGCCCGTCCTCCGGTGCTGCGAGGACGAGGAACCTGCCGAGGGGCGCCGGAGGGTGGTCGAGGAGTAGGAGGAAGAAGTCTGGTGCGCCGCCTCGTCCATGCTGAGTGACGCCTGCTCCAACTGGGCCGTGATGTCGTCCAGCGAGAAGTTAGATGCAGACGGGCGCCCGTGGGAGTTGGAGCTGCCCCCTCGGACGGTGGAGGCTGGTGACGCCCGGGTACTACTGCTGGTGCTGCCCCCGCTGCTACCCCCCCCACCGCTACCAGTTTGCTTGACACTGGCGCTGCGACCCCCCGGGCATCGCTGTTGACATTTAGCCTGGCGGGCGGTGCCGGTGTTGGGCTTGCCGATGGTGCTGAGCTCCTGTTCTATGGAACACAGGTCAGCCATCAGGGCATCCAGGTCTACGGTCTCTGTCGTCTGGTTCAGAGCCTCTGTAAGGAGGGGGAAAAGGGAGTGTGAATCCACGTTATTTTGTACACACACACACACACACACACACACACACACAAAACAGAAGCTAAAATATAGATTTCAAGTGTGACGGTTGAAAAGGTACTTTTGCACAGCAGTAAAGCAATGGCGGTATGGGTCACACAGGCATGTCACAGACACCATGCTCTGCAGGAAGTAGGTAGGGCATATAGGTCTGAGTGTGTGTCTTACCGTTGATGTTGTACATGGAGAAGCGGTACGAAAAGTTAGCCATGTTGGTTTCCTGTCTGAGAGGGGCCTTCTGGACCGGCTTCTGTGGCTTCCCATCATCCAGACTCTGTTGAGGACAAATCACACTATCAAAATCACCACCATGTTAAAGATAGTCTCTGATACTTTTTAGCCACTAGTTCTGAATGGTCCCCGAATAGAGTACTACCTCACAAATCATTGCCCACTCGCTCTACTGTGTGTGCGTCTTGTAGCTGTCATTCAAATGGCGAGGGGCTGAAGCTCATTGGCTGAAACTAAAATTGCTAGGGGACTGGCCCACATGGGGGTAAATGTAGGGAAAATGGCACCACACAGTTTTCAAACTAGGGATTCCATGGATAATTGAGGTAAGACAGTAATTCTTCTCATAGATTATGCATGTATGAACTACACATTAGAGGTCGACCAATTAATTAGGGCCGATTTCAAGGTTTCATAACAATCGGTAATCTGCATTTTTGGACGATTATGGCCGATTACATTGCATTCCACGAGGAAACTGCGTGGCAGGCTGACCACATGTTACGCGAGTGCAGCAAGGAGCCAAGGAAAGTTGCTAGCTAGCATTAAACTTATCTTATAAAAAACAATCAATCTTAACATAATCACTAGTTAACTACACATGGTTGATGATATTACTAGTTTAACTAGCTTGTCCTGCGCTGCAAATAATCAATGCGGTGCCTGTTAATTTATCATCACGCCAAACGGGGGATGATTTAACAAAGGAGCATTCGCGAAAAAAGCACAACCATTGCACGAACGTACCTAACCATAAACATCTTTTACCTTTCTTAAATGAATACACAGAAGTATATTTTATTTAAACCTAGATACTTAATTAAAATAAATTAATGTTAGCAGGCAATATTAACTAGGTAAATTGTGTCACTTCTCTTGCGTTCATTGCACGCAGTCAGGGTATATGCAACAGTTTGGGCCGCCTGGCTCGTTGCGAACTAACTTGGTAGAATTTTACATAATTATGACACAGGTTGTGCAATGTAACAGCAATATTTAGACTTAGGGTTGCCACAAGTTTGATAAAATACGGAATGGTTCCATATTTCACTGAAAGAATAAACGTTTTGTTTTCGAAATGATAGTTTCTGGATTTTACCATTTTAATGACCAAAAGCTCGTATTTCTGTGATAATTATATTATAATTAAGTCTATGAGTTGATATTTCATAGAGCAGTCTGACTGAGCAGTGGTAGGCAGCAGCTCTTAGCAATGCTTGATCACAGCGCTGTTTATGACTTCAAGCCTATCAACTCCTGAGATTAGGCAGGCAATACTAAAGTGCCTATTACAACATCCAGTAGTCAAAGGTATATGAAATACAAATGGTATAGAGAGAAATAGTCCTATAATAACTACAACCTAAAACTTCTTACCTGGGAATATTGAAGACTCATGTTAAAAGGAACCACCAGCTTTCATATGTTCTCATGTTCTGAGCAAGGACCTTAAACGTTAGCTTTTTTACATGGCACATATTGCACTTTTACTTTCTTCTCTAACACTGTGTTTTTGCATTACTTAAACCAAATTGATCATGTTTCATTATTTTTGAGACTAAATTCATTTTATTTCTGTATTATATTAGGTTAAAATAAAAAAAGCGTTCATTCA
Organism: Salmo salar; assembly: GCF_965601325.2. Classification (NCBI taxonomy): domain Eukaryota; kingdom Metazoa; phylum Chordata; class Actinopteri; order Salmoniformes; family Salmonidae; genus Salmo; species Salmo salar. The sequence continues at coordinate 64,400,637 of NC_138306.1, read as the reverse complement.
GTATTGTTGTAATTGTCATATATATAAAAATTAAATCGGCCTATTAAAATCGGTACCGGCTTTCTTTGGTCCTTCAATAATCGGTATCGGCTTTAAAATCATAAATCGGTCGACCTCTACTACACATGAAACAACGTACAGAGCATGTCTTTAATGCATAACAATATCAGACTTTTAATAGGCTTGAAGGAAGTGGAAGAAAGCTAACATGACTCAGCGAAAGGGTGGGAAACTAGGATAATATGGTTGGCGAGATACGGTTACCAGGATACGATTGCAAGGGTACGGTTACTAGGTTACAGTTACTAGGACATGGTTGCATGGATACTATTACTATGACATTGTTACTAGAATATGGTTACTTGGATATGGTTTGCTAGGATACCGTTGCCAAGAAATGGTATCCATGACATGGCTACCAGGATACGCCCATCCGCCCCTACTGCAATACCTGTGTGAGTTTGTCCAGCTCTCCCAACCAGGCTCCAAACATTTTGTCCAGGTCCTGGTCTTCCTTATCACTGTCTTCCTCCTCTGCCCCGTGGTCCAGCTCATCGTCAGACATATCCGCCATCTGGAGGCAGACACACAGAGTTCCTCATTTGAATACAGAAATCACATTATAATCTAAAAGGATTAAAACATTTCAATTCGTGTGCATTCAAGCATACGCAGACACAGTTACTAAGAGAGAATTCCATCACACAGTGGCCGCGATGAATCCACACCTTCACCAGCTCAACCGTCTTACATGTTACCATGGCAACCGCCAAAAAGAGCTCTATAACGTGGAGAGATACGGCTGCGCAACGGCAGGACGCGATTCCCTGTTGTCTGCCAGAGATACAGTATAGCACATGTTGGATGCCGTTGAAAGGCTTACTGAGTTGAGCCAAGGCCTATTCCCCACGAGTGGCTGCCCATACTGCTTTGGCTGTTTTGTACAGTAGTGAGCACTGAAATGACTGCATGACACATTCCACATAGGCGCCACATCGATTTATAAAGAACGTTATGGCTTCAATAAACCCATCATACCTATGGTCAGACATTGGTGATAAGAGTCGAAGTCGACTGTCAGCCACAGCCAGCCATGAACGGTGTCCCAAATTGCACCCTATTCCCTTTATTGTGCACTAGGGCTCTGTAATGCACTATAAAAGGGAATGGGGTGCCACTTGGGACGTTACCATGGTATTCTGTATCACAGAGCCTTATTGTGCCATCTAATGACAATGACAGAGCGCCCTCTTGTGGCCAGATTAGAAAATAGGTGATTTATTTATTTATTTCCCACCTTTTACACTGCTGGGATAATGATTCTCAGTGTGTAAATCATGTGCAGTGTCATGACTAAATGCCACACCGGTAGAACTTGAGCCAGTGATACTACAAGCCTTTAAAGCCCCTAGGGGTGAGTGTGTGTGTGCACGCGCGCACACATGCGTCACCGAAGCCCCTTCCCCTAACCCCCACCCACATCCATGTGACTAAACCAATCTCTGACCACACTCCTTTCTGATCCACTCCAACCTCGGGCAGACAGAAGCATATTGGTGTAATAGCTGACCCCATCACACAGTAATAGCTGACCCCAGGGAGTGACGCAGTGGATTCATCGCGGCCACTGTGTGATGGAATTCACCTCCTGTTCCTATTGCGTCACTTCCTGGTTGGAGAGGGAGACAGTTTGGTGGAGTATTAGTGTCACACAACCTTAGGAGTGAAAACACAGCATGGGATCCAGTCAGAGGAACGCTATGTCTTTATCTACTGATAGGCTCCATGAGGACATGGGGAGGCACAGCCATACACTGTGGGACACAAGAAAACACTCCCTCACACATGGTCACATACAGTTGAAGTCAGAAGTTTACATACACCTTAGCCAAATATATTTAAACTCAGTTTTTCACAATTCCTGACATTTAACCCTGGTAAAAAAATCCCTGTCTTAGGTCAGTTAGGATCACCACTTTATTTTAAGATTGTGAAATGTCAGAATAATAGTAGAGAGTGATTTATTTCAGCTTTTATTTCTTTCATCACATTCCAAGTGGGTCAGAAATTTACATACACTCAATTAGTATTTGGTAGCTTTGCCTTTAAAATTGTTTCACTTGGGTCAAACGTTTTGGGTAGCCTTCCACAAGCTTCCCATAATGAGTTGGGTGAATTTTGGTGAGTTCTATATTTGTTTCATCAGACCAGAGGACATTTCTCCAAAAAGTACGATCTTTGTCCCCATGTGCAGTTGCAAACCGTAGTCTGGCTTTTTTATGGCGGTTTTGGAGCAGTGGCTTCTTCCTTGCTGAGTGGCCTTTCAGGTTATGTCGATATAGAACTCGTTTTACTGTGGATATAGATACTTTTGTACCCGTTTCCTCCAGCATCTTCACAAGGTACTTTGCTGTTGTTCTGGGATTGATTTGCACTTTTCGCAGCAAAGTACGTTCATCTCTAAGAGACAGTACGCATCTCCTTCCTGAGCGGTATGATGGCTGCGTGGTCCCATGCTGTTTATACTTGTGTACTATTGTTTGTACAGATGAACGTGGTACCTTCACGTGTTTGGAAATTGCTCCCAAGGATGAACCAGACTTGTGGAGGTCTACAGTTTTTTTTCCTAAGGGCTTGGCTGATTTCTTTTGATTTTCCCATGATGTCAAGCAAAGAGGCACTGAGTTTGAAGGTAGGCCTTGAAATACATCCACAGGTGCACCTCCAATTGATGTCAATTAGCCTATCAGAAGCTTCTAAAGCCATGACAATTTTCTGGAATTTTCCAAGCTGTTTAAAGGCACAGTCAACTTAGTGTATGTAAACTTCTGACCCACTAGAATTGTGATACAGTGAATCATAAGTGAAATAATCTGTCTGTAAACAGTTGTTGGAAAAATGATGTGTACTGCACAAAGTAGATGTCCTAACCGACTTGCAAAAACTATAGGTTTGTTAACAAGACATTTGTTTAGTGGTTGAAAAACGAGTTTTAATGCCTCCGACCTAAGTGTATGTAAACTTCCGACTTCAACTGCACACAAGCACACCCTCTACCACTAAACTGTAACCACAGATTATTTCGCTCCCCCGTCCTCTCTTTTCACACACAAACTAGTAAGAAGTGAGACAGAAAGAAGCACACGCACGGCGACATGGGATCACGGGCATGGCAGCAGGGTGTGACAAAGTAGCCTAAAGACACAAAGGCACAGCGTTATCCCCACAATATTTCCCTGTGTTCCTACAGTACATTAACCCCTACAACAGCCAGACCTGGGTTCAAATACTATTTGAAACCTTTCAAATACTTTGAGCGTTTGCTCAAGCCTGCCAAGGGTGCCAGGCGGGCAGGTTTGCAGTTTGGGGTATATTCTATGGGTTCCATTGCGACAGGAGAGCTCAATCAAGTATTTGAAGCCAGGTCTGATAGCAGTCCAATCAGATGGAACAGACTGTTAGAAGCTCAAGCCTAAGGTAATCTCATTGGTTTTCCAGGGGGTATAGTGCTTCCCCTTAACCGTGCTGTGAGCCCCTTGATGGGCGACTGTACTGTACCAGACAACAGGACCCTCCAGAGGTACATAGGGGGGCTAACCCCAAATTGACCCCTGCTTTTGATACTGTGTGTGTGTGTGTGTGTGTGTGTGTGTGTGTGTATACTTGTTTTCCTACCTTATCAGGACCCCAATGTCCTAACAATTCACCCGAAAGTGTGGAGTGTATGTTGGAGGTAGTATAATGTAATAGCAATGTCTCGAAGAGAGGAGCAATGTGTTTAAGTGTAGAGGGAGCAGTGGAGAGGAAAGGCAGGAAGGGCTTGCTTTGAAAATCCCCTCTCCTCTTGTTCCCCTGAGAGAGAGAGCAGAGAAAAGAGAGAGCAGAGAGAAAAGACAGCTTACCTACTTTGCGGCATATCTACCTCCAAATCCTTATTTTCTTCTGTGTTAACAGCTCAAAGAAAGAGCGAGAGGAAGAAGCAGAAGAGAGTGAGAGTGAGAGGGATCAGAGTGAGGGAAAGAAGAGAGAACAGGGAGGTAGAAAAGGGCTGCTGTGCTGAGTTACAGTTAGCATTCAGCATTACAGTTAGCATTCAGCATTACAGTTAGCATTCAGCATTACAGTTAGCATTCAGCATTACAGTTAGCATTCAGCATTACAGTTAGCATTCAGCATTACAGTTAGCATTCTGTGGTTAACCAGCCTGTGACTTGGGCCTAGTTTGGCTGAGTGTGTGAGTGGGCCTGGTGGGCACTGGCACAGGCCATAAACACACAGACAGACACGTATACCCTCACTCACAACACACAAAAGTTAATGCGTGCAAAATACGCACAGCAGCTGGAAAGGAGTCTGTTTCGGATCATGAGCGGACACATTCAAGATCGCTAGCTTACACAGAACCACTGTTGTGGGTGTGTGTGTGACTGTGCTAATGTACAGGCATGGACAGTTGCACGCACACAGTCTTTCCACACTGTGTCTCTACAGCTGCCCAACCATTGCCCCCCTAAGACTCCATGGCCATCACAGTCAACCATTTAGTTGGCTTGGCCACCATATATGTGAGATACACAATGTACAGTGAACAGGGCACACACCCGTGTGTATGTAGTAGCTGTGCGCGCGGCAAGTGGGGGGGATGTCAGAACAGGAAATGGCCTAATTTCCCCCCACAGGCTGTTCCATAACAACACCCAAGCCCAGCAGTCAATCAAAAACCAGCATCGCCATTGTTACAGCGCCAGGGACAGGGCTTCTTTACAGCATGACATCATGGCTAACCGAGGAGGACAGGAAGAGGAAAAGAACAGAATGAAACGAGCCTCCTTTCTGTTTGCAAATACCCTGGTGGTGCTATCATATAGACTGCTGCGTCCGAAATGGCACCCTATGGGTCCTGGTCAAAAGTAGTACACTATATAGGGAATAGGGTGCCATTTGGGAAGCAACTACAGAGATGAGCGATCAGCCACTGCCTGCAGTCTGACCTGTATTTGGACAGCACTCCCCTGCTGTTATAAAATTATAGACACACACACACACACACACACACACACACTTTTTGGGTTTTTGACCATAAGCTTTAAACAGTGCTGCCAACTATTGAAGATAGGAATTCTCACTCCAAGCTGTTGTCATTGGCGCCACTCCTAAACGGGGGTCTAGTGGTTCCCCCACGGGGGGGGAAAAAAATCCGTTTTAAAGCTAATTTCCTGCAATTCTACATATTTTTGTTTTACATGGCTAAGGCCCATAACCAGGTTGGATTTTTATTATCACAGGTCAGGATTCTCAACGAATTGGCTTTAAATTACTGAGATTATTTGGGCATGACATTTAGAGTATGCTAACTGGGGGTCATTAAATTATATTGGTTTTTGGTTAGAAAATGCTAATACTAAAAATTGGTGGCAGTGTAACCATGGGATGGATTTCAGTCTTTCCTTGTAAATATGTAATTCATTTGGGTGCACTATCCCTTTACAATAGGACCATAGAAAATACTGTATAGGAGGTATCACTCTAAGAGGGTTCGCTGCCCCTGATCTATGCTTCCCAAATACTTGGGGTTTGAATATGTGCATGTGACATTTGATTTCTACAAATTACCCCACATTCAAGAAAAATCTCATGAAAATAAATCTTCAGTGGGTGTGAGGATGATTGGCAAAACGTTGCCACCATCTGACTCTACATAGGCAAGATACTTTGCATTTGTGCATATCGTTTCTGCCTAGCTGCTTGTGCACAATACTAAAGACTGGATATTTGAGGCAAGGGGTGTTTCAATATGGCTTATTCTCATGACTTCGCCTACACTACCTGGCCAATGTATTAGGTACACCACCCCGTTAACAAAAATGGATCGCTCCAACAGACAGTGAGTCACGTGGCCATGGCTTGCTATAAAGAAGCAGGCAGACAGGCATCGAGGCATTCAGTTACTGTTCGACTGAACGTTAGAATGGGCAAAACGAGTGACCTAAGCGACTAATGAGCACGGTATGATCGGTGCCAGGCGCTCCGGATCCAGTATCTCAGAAACGGCTGCCCTCCTGGGCTTTTCACGCACGACAGTGTCTAGGGTTTCCCGAGAATGGTGCGACAAACCAAAAAAATATCCAGTCAGTGCCAGTCCTGTGGGCGAAAACAGCTCGTTGATGAGGTCAAAGGAGAAATGGCAAGAATCGTGCAAGCTAACAGGCAGGCCGCAAACAGACAAATAACGGCGTAGTACAACAGTGGTGTGCAGAATGGCATCTCGGAATTTTTGCATTTTTTATTTCACCTTTATTTAACCAGGTAGGCTAGTTGAGAACAAGTTCTCATTTGCAACTGCGACCTGGCCAAGATAAAGCATAGCAGTTCGACACATACAACACAGAGTTACACATGGAATGAACAAAACATACAGTCAATAATACAGTAGAAAAAATAAAACAAAAGTCTATATACAGTGAGTGCAAACTAGGTAAAATAAGGGAATTAGGGCAATAAATAGGCCATGGTGGCGAAGTAATTACAATATAGCAATTAAACACTGGAATGGTAGATGTGCAAAAGATGGATGTGCAAGTAGAGATACTGGGGTGCAAAAGGAGCAAAATAAATAAATACAGTATGGGGATGAGGTAGATAGATGGGCTGTATACAGATGGGCTATGAACAGGTGCAGTGATCTGTGAGCTGCTCTGACAGCTGGTGCTTAAAGCTAGTGAGGGAGATGGGAATCTCCAGCTTCAGTGATTTTTGCAGTTCAATGCAAAACGCTTCGATCATTGTCACGGATGGGGAATTGCAGCAGACGACCACACCTAGTTCCACTGCTATCAGCTAAAAACAAGGAGATGCGGCTCCAGTGGCCACACAATCACCAACACTGGACAATTGAGGAGTGGAAAAACATTGCCTGGGTCGACGAATCCCGGTTCCTGGTGTGTCATGCTAACGGCAGTCAGGATTTGGCGTAAGCAGTATTTGTCCATGAACCCATTCTGCCTGGTGTCAACTAGAGGTCGACCGATTAATCGGAATGACCGATTTCAAGGTTTCATAACAATCGGTGATCGGCATTTTTGGACACTGATTATGGCCGATTACATTGCACTCCACGAGGAGACTGTGTGGCAGGCTGACTACCTGTTATGCAAGTGCAGCAAGGAGCCAAGGTAAGGTGCTAGCTAGCATTAAACTTACCTTATAAAAAACTATGAATCTTAACATAATCACTAGTTAACTACACATGGTTGATGATATTACTAGTTTATCTAGCTTGTCCTGCGTTGCATATAATCAATGCGGTGCCTGTTAATTTATCATTAAATCATAGCCTACTTCGCCAAACGGGTGATTTAACAAGCGCATTCGTGAAAAAAAGCACCTTTCTTAAAATCAATACACAAGCATATATTTTTAAACCTGCATATTTAGTTAATATTGCCTGCTAACATGAATTTATTTTAACTAGGGAAATTGTGTCACTTCTCTTGCGTTCTGTGCAACAGAGTCAGGGTATATGCAGCTGTTTGGGCCGCCTGGCTCGTTACAAACTGTGTGAAGACTATTTCTTCCTAACAAAGACAAACGGGGGATGATTTAACAAAAGCGCATTTGCGAAAAAAGCACAATCATTGCACAAATGTACCTAACCATAAACATCAATAGCCTTTCTTAAAATCAATACACAGATTTTTTTTTTTTTTTAAACCTGCATATTTAGTTCAAAGAAATTCATGTTAGCAGGCAATATTAAACTAGGGAAATTGTGTCACTTCTCTTGCTTTCATTGTACGCAGAGTCAGGGTATATGCAACAGCTTGGGCCGCCTGGCTCGTTGCAAACTAATTTGCCAGAATTTTACCTAATTATGACATAACATTGAAGGTTGTGCAATGTAACAGGAATATTTAGACTTATGGATGCCACCTGTTTGATAAAATACAGAACAGTTCCGTATTTCACTGAAAGAATAAACGTTTTATTTTAAAAATGATAGTTTCCGGATTTGGCCACATTAATGACCTATGGCTCGTATTTCTGTGTGTTATTATGTTATAATTAAGTCTATGATTTGATATTTGATAGAGCAGTCTGACTGAGCGGTGGTAGGCAGCAGCATGCTCGTAAGCATTCATTCAAACAGCACTTTCGTGCGTTTGCCAGCAGCTCTTCGCTGTGCTTCAAGCATTGAGCTGTTTATGACTTCAAGCCTATCAACTCCCGAGATTAGGCTGGTGTAACCGATGTGAAATAGCGTTTCAAATGTCACTCGCTCTGAGACTTGGAGTAGTTGTTCCCCTTGCTCTGCATGGGTAACGCTGCTTTGAGGTGTGGCTGTTGTCGATGTGTTCCTGGTTCGAGCCCAGGTAGGGGCGAGGAGAGGGAAGGAAGCTATACTGTTACACTGGCAATACTAAAGTGCCTATAAGAACATCCAATAGTCAAAGGTATATGAAAAACAAATGGTATAGAGAGAAATAGTCTTATAATTCCTACAATAACCTCAACCTAAAACTCCTTACCTGGGAATATTGAAGATTCATGTTAAAAGGAACCACCAGCTTTCATGTGTTCTGAGCAAGGAACTTAAACGTTAGCTTTTTGACATGGCACATATTGCACATTTACTTTCTTCCCCAACACGTTGTTTTTGCATTATTTAAACCAAATTGAACATGTTTCATTATTTATTTGAGGATAAAATGGATTTGATTGATGTATTATATTAAGTTAAAATAAAAGTGTTCATTCAGTATTGTTGTAATTGCCATTATTATAAATACATAATCGGTATCGGCTTTTTTGGTCCTCCAATAATCGGTATCGGCGTTGAAAAATCATAATTGGTCGACCTCTAGTGTCAACGGTACAGGCTGGTGGAGGAGGTGTTCCGATTATTATTTTATTTAACCTTTATTTAACTAGGTGTATCGCCGTCCAATCTGCACCAAGAATTCAGGCTGTTATGGAGGCAAAGGGGTCCGACCCGGTACTAGATGAGTGTACCTAATAAACTACCCATTGAATCCGGGTGAAAGCTATGATCTAGGTTAAACCTATGATGTTTTGTACTGAGTGTACAAAACATTATGAACACCACTTTCCATGACAGACTGACCAGGTCATTGAATGCCATGATCCCTTACTGACGTCCCTTGTTAAATCCACTTCAAAATCAGTGTAGATGAAGGTGAGGAGGTTTGTGTCAAGAACTGCAACGATTCTGGGTTTTAAGAACGGTCCACCCACCAAAGGACATCCAGCCAACTTGAAAACTGTATCCTGAAGACAACTGTATCCTGAAGACATAGCCTAAATCTAAATCAACTGTGCCTGAAAATCGTTTTGAAATTGGGTCATATGCGTCCGCCTTTCTACATCATGAGCATTGTAACCGTGGCTAATGCAAGTGGTGGATTAAAACAACAATTTAAATAACTAACTAGGCAATATTATCACATGCTGTAATAAGGAAGCATTCTGTGACAGGGACAGTAGTGACAGCAAATGAAGTTGCCATGCTGCTCTTTTGGTAATTGAATTCATAAAATGCTCATCTTGTCTGCTGTGGCTGGTGTGTAGAGGGGCGTTTCTTTATAAAAATGTACATCCAATTGCCTTGGCGCCGGACCCTTACTAAACCAATTACAACCTTTAATCTGTTGGGGTACACAGTGCAGTGGCAGGAAAATTATGGATCTCCCAGGTGAAGCTGCCACGGTTACAAATCAAACTTTGTCACATGCGCCAAATACATCAAGTGTAGACCTTACCGTGAAATGCTGACTTACAAGCCCTTAACTTTTCTTGAACTGCACTGTTGGTTAAGAAAATATTTACCAAATAAACTAAAAGTATAAAATAATAAAAGTAACAAAATAACAATAACGAGACTATATACAGGGGGTATCAGTACCGAGTCATTGTGCGGGGGTACTGGTTTGTCGAGGTAATTTGTACATGTAGGTAGGGGTGAAGTGACTATGCATAGATAATAAACAGCGAGTAGCAGCAGTGTACAAAACAAATGGAGGGGCGGGGGTAGAAGTCTGGTGGCATTTGATTAACCTGTTGGGGGTAGGGGGCAGTATTGACACGGCTGGATAAAAAACGTACCCGATTTAATCTGGTTACTACTCCTGCCCAGTAACTAGAATATGCATATAATTATTGGCTTTGGATAGAAAACACCCTAAAGTTTCTAAAACTGTTTGAATGGTGTCTGTGAGTATAACAGAACTCATATGGCAGGCAAAAACCTGAGAAGATTTCATGCAGGAAGTGGCCTGTCTGACAAGGTGTCGTTCTTCTTGTCTCTGTTTATTGAAGAGTGAGGATCTTAGCTGTCCCGTGACACTTCCTACGGCTGCCATAGGCTCTCAGAAGGCGGCAAAATGCTGAATCGTGGCTTTGCAGGCTCTGGCTGAAACAAAGTAGCGCGTTTGGGTAGTGGCTGGTTACAGTACTGTGAGACTCAGGCTCGTGCCCGCGTCGACCGAAAGCTTTGTTTTCTTTCCTCTGTTTAGCTAAATGGACATTCCCGGTCGGAATATTATCTATTTTTTACGAGAAAAATGGCATAAAAATGGATTTTAAACAGCGGTTGACATGCTTCGAAGTACGGTAATGGAATATTTAGATTTTTTTTGTCACGAATTGCGCCATGCGCACGACCCTGATTTACCATTTCGGATAGTTTCTGGAACGCACAAACAAAACGCCGCTATTCGGATATAACGATGGATTATTTTGGACCAAACCAACATTTGTTATTGAAGTAGCAGTCCTGGGTGTGCATTCTGACGAAGACACCAAAAGGTAATCAAACTTTTGTAATAGTAAATCTGATATTGGTGAGTGCTAAACTTGCTGGGTGTCTAAATAGCTAGCCCGTGATGCCTGGGCTATGTACTTAGAATATTGCAAAATGTGCTTTCACCAAAAAGCTATTTTAAAATCGGACATATCGAGTGCATAGAGGAGTTCTGTATCTATAATTCTTAAAATAATTGTTATGCTTTTTGTGAACGTTTATCGTGAGTAATTTAGTAAATTGTTAGTGAATTCGCCGGAAGTTTGCGGGGGGTATGCTAGTTCTAAACGTCACATGCTAATGTAAAAAGCTGGTTTTTGATATAAATATGAACTTGATTGAACAAAACATGCATGTATTGTATAACATAATGTCCTAGGGTTGTCATCTGATGAAGATCATCAAAGGTTAGTGCTGCATTTAGCTGTCTTCTGGGTTTTTGTGACATTATATGCTAGCTTGAAAAATGGGTGTCTGATTATTTCTGGCTTGGTACTCTGCTGACATAATCTAATGTTTTGCTTTCGTTGTAAAGCCTTTTTGAAATCTGACAGTGTGGTTAGATTAACGAGAGTCTTGTCTTTAAATAGCTGTAAAATAGTCATATGTTTGAGAAATTGAAGTAATAGGATTTTTAAGGTATTTGAAAATCGCGCCACTGGATTAGACTGGCTGTTGCGTAGGTGGGACAAATTCGTCCCGCCTAGCCCAGAGAGGTTAATTGTTCAGCATTCTTAAGACTTGGGGGTAGAAGCTCTTAAGAAGCCTTTTGGTCCTAGACTTGGCAATTTTATGGGCTTTCCTCTGACACCGCCCATTATATAGGTCCTGGATGGCAGGAAGCTTGGCCCCAGTGATGCACTGGGATGTACGCACTACCCTCTGTAGCGCCTTACGGTCAGATGCCGAGCAGTTGCCATACCAGGCGGTGATGCAACCGGTCAGGATGCTCTCGATGGTGCAGCTGTAAAACTTTTTGAGGATCTGGGGACCCATGCCAAATCTTTTCAGTCTCCTGAGGGGGAAAAAGGTTTTGTTGTGCCCTCTTCATAACTGTCTTGGTATGTTTGGACCATGATAGTTCGTGGGCGATGTGGACACCAAGGAACTTGAAACTCTCGACCAGCTCCACTACAGCCCCGTCGATGTTAAATGGGGGCTTGTTCGGCCTTTCCTGTAGTCCACAATCAGCTCCTTTCTTGCTCACATTGAGGGAAAGGTTGTTGTCTTGACCTCCTATAGGCTGTCTCATCATTGTTGGTAATCAGGCCTATCCCTGTTGTGTCGTCAGCAAACTTAATGATGGTGTTGGAGTCATGTTTGGCCACGCAGTTGTGGGTGAACAGGGAGTACAGGAGGGGACTAAGTACACACCCCTGAGGGGCCTCTGTGTTGAGGATCAGTGTGGCAGACATGTTGTTGCCTACCCTTACCACCTGGGGATGCCCCGACAGGAAGTCCAGGATCCAGTTGCAGAGGGAGGTGTTTAGTCCCAGGGTCCTTAGCTTAGTGATGAGCTTCGTGGGCACTATGGTTTTGAACGCTGAGCTGTAGTCAATGAACAGCATTCTCACATAGCTGTTCCTTTTGTCCTGGTGGGAAAAGGCAGTGTGGAGTGCGATTGAGATTGTGTCATCTGTGGATCTGTTGGGGCGGTAGGCGAATTGGAGTGGGTCTAGGGTATCCAGGATGCTGTTGATGTGAGCCATGACCAGCTTTTTCAAAGCACTTCATGGCTACCGACATGAGTGCTACGGGGCGGTAATCATTTAGGCAGATTACCTTCGCTTCCTTGGGCACAGGGACTATGGTGGTCTGCTTGAAACAAGTAGGTAATACAGACTCGGTCAGGGAGAGGTTGAAAATGTCAGTGAAGATACTTGCCATTTGGTCAGCGCATGCTTTGAGTACACGTCCTGGTAATCCGTCTGGCCCCCGCGGCTTTGTGAATGTTGACCTGTTTAAAGGTTTTATTCACATCGGCTACCGAGAGCGTTATCACACAGTCATCCAGAACAGCTGGTGCTCACGTGCATGCTTCAGTGTTGCTTGCATAAAAGGCATTTAGCTTATCTTGCTTGCGTCCCTGGGCAGCTCGCGTCTAGGTTTCCCTTTGTAGTCTGTAATATTTTTCAAGCACTGCCACATCCGACGAGCGTCAGAGCCGGTGTAGTAGGGTTCAATCTTAATCCTGTATTGACGCTTTGCTTGTTTGATGGTTTATCTGAGGGCATAGCGTGATTTCTTATAAGTGTCCGGATTAGTGTCCTGCTCCTTGAATGCTCATGATGTAGAATTGCAGATGAATATGATCCAATTTCCAAACTATTTTCAAGCACCAGTTGATCAGTTAAACGCACTGAATTGGATTAATTAGAAAATAAAAGTACTTTTTTCAATAAATGACAAATAAAAAGGTGTGGTGTGTGAAGAGGGTCAAATGCATCTCACGCCCAACGCATGAGAGCTGGCCGCACCGTTTAAAATCAGCGTCCCAGGTGCTAATTCACTTAAAGCTGTTAGAACACCTGCTACTAAGGGCATGATTGGTTTACAACCGGGGGCATCACCATTACCTGAAAGAGACAGTGTGTGGGTGTGTGTGTTCTATGTGAGTTATCACAAAACAAACATCCATCCCTCTCCCTCCACTCTCCCCCTCCCTAGCCATCTTTCTCTCACTCGCCATCTTTCTCTCCCTGTGTCTCCTTCTCCCTCCATCACGCTCTCTCCAGGCCTGTGTGTCTATGAGAAGCCTGCTCATGACAGTCCCTCATCTGTCTCCCATCACCACCGGGGTCAGAGCTGGGGCCACCTCAGGGTTCAGAGGTTGCCCCACTGGGGATGTTGTGGTGTTAAGCCTCTGCCACAGTGGGAGGGGTACATAGGAAACACACACACACGTCTGCCCCACACTAGGCCACCAGTTCGGGTTGGCCTGTGCCTCCGAGGAGGGGGATATAGAGGGAGAAGAGAAGAAAGAGAAAGGGGGAGAGATTGAGGGGACTGTTCTGGAAAAGCACTGCTCTAAATTAAAGAAGGTAATGGCTGGCTTCCAGTTCTTAACCATGAGGCTGGGAATCGAGAACAGAACACACAAACTGTCAATGTACTGTTGAGTGCTCAAGCTGGGCACGAGCGAAGAGTGTTTCATATAGAGAAGGGACAGGATGTGATGTTGGCCTATGGAGGGTCAACAGGCAACATCAAAGGTCATACATGGGATGCTCACAGACAGTCAAGTCAGGAGGTGTAGAACCCTAACCTGTAGCCAATGCATCTGTATATAACCACACACACCGCCACAAGCCGTATAAATGTGAATTTTAAACACTACATATATCTCAATGACAGAGATAAATACAGGCTGATGTTATGCAGCAAGTAACCTAGTAGAACAGTGTTTAACCTAGGTGTTTGGTTGACTTCCGTGTAATCTGAATAGAAATCTGCTAGCAACTCATGCTTCACATGCAAACCACTTGACCCTATATAAGTATATTTGAGAGGGGGAGGGAAGGAGAGAGATAAGAAGCGGCAGGTAGCAGAGCGGTTAAAAGCGTTGGGCCAGTAAGCAGAAAAGTCGCTGGTTCGAATGTCCGAGCCGGCAAGGTGGAAAAATCTGGCATTCTGCCCTTGAGCAAAGCAGTTAACCCCCAACAACAACTGCTCCCCGGTGCCGTAGACATCGATTAAGGCAGCCCCCTGCAACACTCTGACTCAGAGGGTTCAATGTGGAAGACATTTCGGTTGAATGCATTCAACTGTGCAATTGACTAGGTATCCCCTTTTCCAAAAGAATGGAGAAAAACAAGGAGATGAGGATTGATAGAGCGGAAAGTAGGGAGAGAGAATGGAAGGAGAGTTAGGCAGAGAGAGGGAAGGAGAGAGAGCATGAGGGAGAGAGAAATAGGGAGGGAGCGAGAGAGAGAATGAGGATGAGAGTGGGGGGGTAGGGAATGAGAGAGAGAACGGGAGAAGGCATTAGGACAAATCTACATGAATAGAATGAAACTGGCAGCGTCATTAAATAGTACCCACAAAACACCAGTCTCAACGTCAGCAGTGAAGAGGCGACTCCGGGATGCTGGATTTCTAGGCAGAGTTCCTCTGCCCAGTGTCTGTGTTCTTTTGCCCATCTAAATCTTTTATTTTTAATTGGCCAGTCTGAGATATGTATTTTTCTTTGCATCTCTGCCTACAAGGACAGAATCCCGGAGTCGCCTCTTCACTGTTGACGTTGAGACTGGTGTTTTGCGAGTACTATTTAATGAAGCTGCCAGTTGAGGACTTGAGGCGTGTGTTTCTCAAACTAGACACTAATGTACTTGTCCTCTTGCTCAGTTGTTCACTGGGGCCTCCCACTCCTCTTTCTATTCTGGTTAGAGCCAGTTTGCTCTGTTCTGTGAAGGGAGTAGTACACAGCATTGTACGAGATCTTCAGTTTCTTGGCAATTTCTTGCATGGAATAGCCTTCATTTCTCAGAACAAGAATAGACTGACGAGTTTCAGAAGAAAGGTCTTTGTTTCTGGGCATTATGAACCTGTAATCGAACCCACAAATGCTGATGCTCCAGATACTCAACTAGTCTAAAGAAGTCCAGTTTTATTGCTTCTTTAATCAGAACACCAGTTTTCAGCTGTGCTAACATGATTGCAAAAGGGTTTTCTAATGATCAATTAGCCTTTTAAAATGATAAACTTGGATTAGCTAACACAACGTGCCATTGGAACACAGGAGTGATGGTTGATGATAATGGGCCTACGTAGATATTCCATTTTAAAAAATCTGACGTTTCCAGCTACAATAGTCATTTACAACATGTCTACACTGTATTTCAGATCAATTTGATGTTATTTTAAAATGGACAAAAATGTTGCTTTTCTTTCAAAATCAAGGACATTTCTAAGTGACCCCAAACAGTTGAATGGTAGTCTATGTACTGAAAGTGAATTAATGAACAGACCGCAGAGTTCCAATATCCACAGAGAATTTTACAAAAACACATTTACCTGAAGAACAGTACAGATGCAAAGTTTGGTAACAGAATGATGTTTTGTGTCATCATTTTGTTACTGTGGAATTGCCCATTAGATCATAGATAAGATTACATGGAACTCTGCAGTCTCTTCGTTAATTCACTTTGCATCCGAGTGGGAACAGAACACTGTTGTTTATTTGGTTTGTTCTCAGCCTTGTCCTGGGTCCTGTTCATTAGAGCTTACAGGAGCAGAAGGTTTTGCAATGAAAAAAAAAAAAAAAAAAAAAGAGTGTTTCTTGTTTCTTACTGAACAAGTTCAGAATCAGATAGTACATCACTTAGTTTTGGAGTGCTCTCGGACGTTTTGTGCCCACTAAACAAGACCATGGAAAGCGTGAATGCAAGTGTGTACGCACATACACACACACACACACACACACACACACACACACACACACACACACGCTCACCTTTCTACACTAGCTTCACTATCGCCAACACAGAGGACTGATAACCCTTTTATGATTCAAAAAGTGGAAGCTGTAGAGTTTGTGACTATGCCGTAAGCTGTACGAAAACACATCATGAGTAATGGCTGAATAGACGTTTCCATAAACCAAACTTCTAAATGGATGTAGTCTAATTTTGGCGTCGTACCCCACCCACCCACCCACACAATGCTCTCTCACACACAACCAACTCCCTTGTGTGTGCGTGTGTGTCTGATGCATGAAGGACGGAGGGGCTAATAAAACAGTGGCAGCAGTGACACATCGTCTCAACAGCATCCTCCATAGAAACATATGACAGCCAGACAACAAACACAGACCAACCCATAATACTATTTCTCACTCTGCAACCTAATTTTCTCTGTCTCTCAAAACTACAAACTCCATCCTGACCCCAATGTAGATGAGAGCCTTCTCAAGTCCAAAAATACATCAACATCACAATGAATGTTTTTCTCCTTTGAGAATTCACTCGTTACAACAATGGTAACATTTTAGTCAAATCAGCTACAGGGGAAGTTAATAATAATAATAATAATAATAATAAATGCCAAGTAGAAGACGCTTTTATCCAAAAAGACTTAGTCATGCGTGTATACGTTACTTACGGGTGGCCCCCGGAATCAAACCCATAATCCTGCCGTTGAAAGTGTCATGCTCTACCAACTAAGCAATACAGGATGAGTAACAGTCTTACATTAAGTTGTAAAATGCTGAATTTCCCCTTTAACCCCACTATTCCTGTGAGTTTGGTAGGGCTCATCTGTAGTCTCCTGGGGGGGTGGAACAAAAATTAACACCAAGAACAAAAAACATTTAGGGAAGCCTGCTGGGTTAAGAAAAGCAGTGTGAGGTAATGACTCATTATAGAGTGGGTCCCATATTCCCAGCACCACTAAATTGTCCCCTGGGAAGTGTGCGCGAGCGTGTGAGCATCTCAAACTAAGGCTGCTACAGATGACAGTGGCTTGTTTTTCCCTTACCATGCACACATGAGTCTAGTCTATAACATTTAACACTGACTAAATTTAGAAAGTCTGCTTCAACAGCTATCAACACCCCTCATCATCTCCCCCCCCATATCACAATACCCCCCACTGTTCCTGTGGGTGAGTCCCCCCCGGCCTTGGGTCCTGTTCTGGAGAGGAAAATAGATACGGGTGTGGCTGGACTATCCCAAATGGTAGGAGTAGGCCAGACATTGTTGGTATTACTGCTCTCAAGTGCTTTGATTGCCTGTGCGACAAAGCAGGCAGGAGACGAAGCAGGTAGGAGAGCGTGGATGAATGAATAGTGGCTATTTCAGGGCACATGGCAGTGCTCATTTTCTTTTATTTCACCCCTCTCCATCCCCTCTCCCCACCCCCATCCCCTCTCCCCATTGCCCCTCTCTCTCCATCCCCCTCTCCATCCCCTCTCCCCATCCCCATCCCCTCTCCCCATGCCCCTCTCTCTCCATCCCCCTCTCCATCCCCTCCCCATCCCCTCCCCATCCCCTCTGGGCAAACAGGCCTCATCCGTCATGCTCAGTCAGTCAATGAAAAGGGCCCATTTGCACAGTGAGGGAGGGGCAAAGAGATCATTAAACATGGTCTGAGAACGTCATCAGTTCATAACTGTAAGACTACTGTATATGGCTGGTAGGCTACAACCCCATACAGCGTGCAAAAAGCAGAGTATCGTCTCCACACTGGTTATGAAAGAGATCCATTGACAACGGCAACAGTCTAAAGTACATTTGGGTGTGGATCACTCCTGGTCCGTATTCAAAAAGCGTCTTGGAGTAGGACTAATGTTCTAGGATCCGTTTTTCCTTATAGATTATAATGAATAAGATCACATGGACAGTGAGGACCTAATCCTAGATCAGCAATCCTAGTCTGAGACACTTTATGAATACAGGCCCTGGACCCTTTCTGCTCGGGAGAGTAAATCGAGAGGAACTTACTCCAGGCCAAGGTGGTGTTCATTAGGGCATACTGTAGACATGTTCTGATGGTACCCAAAGGTTTAGTGCCTAATGAACATGACCTTGCTTTGATTCAACATCATACAGTACATCAACATCCCCTGGTAATATCAACGGGAAAACCGCACAAATAACATGCAGCCTAGATATAAATCAACAAAATGCATACAATGAAGCAGAGATCCAATCCAGCGACATTTTGCCATCTTTGTACCATTAAAGAAAGCTAGAACAATGCACTTCCTACAATAAGCAGATAAAGGGAAGGATGGGCAAGTGGGAGAGAGGAAGACAGAGATGGAGAGATGATAGGGGAGGGAATGGACCATTATAATATGAGTAGGGGGAGGGCCAGACTGACAAAACAGCATCAGTCAAGTACAACTGACAGCCAGCAGACAGAGAGGAAAAGAGGAGAATAGAAAGAGTAGGAGGAGAGGATCACTCAGTGACTCTGGCATACACAGCCAATTAAAACAGGAGGAGGGAGAGAGAAAGGAGAGAGCGAGAAAGCAGACTAACAGAGATATAAAGGAGAGAAAACGAGAAGTGAAGAGAGAAAGAAAGCAAGACAAAGACAGAGGGAGATGGGAAAAGAAAGAAAGACAAAAGAGAGAAAAGGAGAGAGAGGAGCTGGCCAGCTGATATGTTCCCACCCAGAGGCAGCAGCTAGAGGTCAGCAGCTAGAGGTCAGCAGCTAGAGGTCAGCAGCAGTCACAGCAACAGCCCTACCCCCATAGCAGCCACCTAACTGTGGAAATGCAGAGCCTTCAGAAAGTATTCACACCGCTGGACCTTTCCCACATTTTGCTGTGTTACAGCCTGAATTTAAAATTGATTAAATTAAGATTAGTGGCACAATCTATACAAAATACCCAATAATGTCAAAGTGTAATTATGTTTACAAATTCATTAAAAAAGAAAATCTATAAAAAAAGAGTCAATAAGTATTCAATCATTTTCTTATGGCAAGCCGAAAAAAGTTCAGGAGTAAACATTTGCTTAACTAGTCACAATATAAGTTTCATGGACTCACTGTGCGCGTGCAATAGTGTTTAAAGTGATTTTTAAATGACTACTCCCATCTCTGTACCCCACACATACAGACAAGAGTAAGGTTCCTAAGTGGAGCAGTGAATTTCAAGCACAGATTCAACCACAAAAGACAGGAGGTGAGGTTTTCATATGGATTGTAAAAAGGGGCCCCTATTGGTAGATGGGTATTATTATTAATAGCCATTATTATTATTATTATTATTATTATTATTCATTTTACAATTTGGATTGTGTATCAATACACCCAGTAACTACAAAGATACATGTGCCCTTCCTACCAAATCAGTTGCTTGAGATGAAGGAAACTGTTAAGGGAGTTCACCATGAGGCCAATTATGATTTTAAAGAGTTTAAAGACCTGTGATAGGAGATAACTGACGATCGATCAACATTGCCGTTACTCTACAATACTAACCTAATTGACAGAGGGAAAGAAAGAAGCCTGTACAGAATGCATCCTGTTTGCGTCAAGGCACTAAAGTAATACTGCAAAAAATGTGGCGAAGAATTAATACAAGCGTTACGTTTGAGGCAAATCTCTTCATATTGTCAAGATTGGTGGTGGCTGCATCATGTTATGGGTATTCTAGGGAGTTTTTGGGGCTACAATAAACAGAATAGAGCTAAAA
The DNA here is from genome assembly GCF_965601325.2 of Salmo salar. Taxonomy (NCBI): domain Eukaryota; kingdom Metazoa; phylum Chordata; class Actinopteri; order Salmoniformes; family Salmonidae; genus Salmo; species Salmo salar. The sequence continues at coordinate 64,380,676 of NC_138306.1, read as the reverse complement.
TTGCTTGAGGAAAACCTGGTTGTGTGCTTTCCAACAGACACTGGGAGACAAATTCACCTTTCAGCGGGATAACCTAAAACACAATGCTAAATATACACTGGAGTTGCTAACCAAGACAACATTGAATGTTTTGACTTAAATCTACTTCAAAACATGAAAATGGCTGTCTAGAAACAATCAACAACCAACTTGACAACTTTTTTTAAGAATAATGGGCAAATATTGTACAATCCAGGTGTTCAAAGATTATTAGTAACTTACCCAGAAAGACTCACAGCTGTTAATCGCTGCCATAGGGGATACTAACATGTATTGACTCAGGGGGTTGAATGCTTATCTAATCAAGATATCAGTATTATATTTTCCAATAATTAAAAAAAAAAATTGGTTTTTCTTCCACATTTGAGTATTTTGCGTAGATCGTTGACAAAAAAACAACAATTAAATCATACTTTATAACAAATAAATGTGGAAAAGGGGTGTGAATACTTCCTGAAGGCGCTGTATATGATCATCATCTAGCTTGTGATCTTGCTCGATTTGATTGTTTACTGTATACTCCGTGCCACTGAGCTGTTATGTAGCTCTGCTAAATGGCACATAGTATACAATTCATTTCTGTTGTGCATGGTCCTTGGAAATGCAAATTAGTATGGAAATGTATGATGCAGGAATAAATAGGCATTTATGTATGATAACCACTAGCTCTGTAACCATAGACTATCTGATATCAATGAAATTATTAAAATGTATTTATAAAGCCCTTCTTACATCAGCTGATATCTCAAAGTGCTGTACAGAAACCCAGCCTAAAATCCCAAACAGCAAGCAATGCAGGTGTAGAAGCACAGTGGCTAGGAAAAACTCCCTAGAAAGGCCAGAACCTAGGAAGAAACCTAGAGAGGAACCAGGCTATGAGGGGTGGCCAGTCCTCTTCTGGCTGTGCTGGGTGGAGATTATAACAGAACATGGCCAAGATGTCCAAATGTTCATAGATGACCAGCATGGTCAAATAATAATAATGGCAGTGGTTGTCGAGGATGCAACAGGTCAGCACCTCAGGAGTAAATGTCAGTTGGCTTTTCATAGCCGATCATTCAGAGTATCTCTACCGCTCCTGCTGTCTCTAGAGAGTTGAAAACAGCAGGTCTGGGACAGGTAGCACGTCCGGTGAACAGGTCAGGGTTCCATAACCGCAGGCAGAACAGTTGAAAGTGTATCATTAATATCCTTGGGTAATGAGTAACATATAGTTCAGGTTCATAACAACCATCCGTTTGTTCATCGTGGGCAAGTATCATTTCTGGGTTTGATTTTCAAATTTGGCAATCATCATTAAACCAATTTAGACAGAGAAAGAGACTACTCACTAGGTTAAAAAACAGTCACACACACAATAGAAGTGCAGTCACCCAGCACAGACATAACCCATTAATGTGTTAAAAGTCCTCAATCTCCTTGCAGAGTAACACTAACTTGGCAACTAGGATATCGGCTCAATAACAACGTTGCTGTACGTTTATATTTGTACTATTCGGTCTCTCTTTTTACTAGCTATCCTAGTATTTAAGCATCAGTGTCTAACCGTGGTGTGTCCATAGTAGACATATTGTGCATAACACACACCTATTAGGGAACAAAGAGCCCAGTGGGTATAGCGCTGTCCAATCCACACCCGACCTGTGCACAGGCTCATCGTCTCCCTATAGGCAGACAGAAAGACCGACACCACAGCACAGATCCCAGAACAGCTGGGAATGTCTTCATTCATCCCAGCAGCCCCAGCCAGCTGCTCCAGCCAGCCTCTGACCTCTTGACCTCTGGCAGCTGGCTGGGAATTGGTTATTGGCACATTGCACACACTTACGTGGGCTGAAACACATGCGCACAGGCAAAATACACAGTCTTGTCTTGTTATTCCTCCTGACTCTAGCAACTGTCGGTAGTATGTCACTCTGTCCATTCGCCTGTCTGTCATCAGCAGAGCCACCTCACATCCACCACGCCACCTCCAGCTTCCCGGCCATTCCGCACCGTCCATCTCTGGCGTACCGTAATATTCAGGAATGCCAGCCTGCCCCTGAAGGGTGTGAGTCACCCCTCCACAACATTCACATGGAATTTGGGACGTACCCACATATACACGCAAACAACAATACTGTTCCCCACTAGTTCATTTCCAGCTCCAGAGGGCTTACTCTCCATCTTCAAGAGTCAGATACCCTCACCACCAAAGGGGATGGTTAGCTTTTAAAGGACAGACGCACACACACACACAAACAGTCAACGTCACGCACACACAGTACACACGCAAACACACCCTCCGATAGGGCACAATACATGTTTTTTTTTTATCATCTCCATGGAGACCATAGCAACAATAGCATCCTGCCAGTCAGAAGCAGACCTGCCAACCCTGTCCAACTTTTTAGAGTACCAGACGCACGCAAATTGGAGATTCAACCCGCGCGCGTAGTACTTGCCGAATTGGGGTTCTTTCCCAGCCCCCTGCTCACGCGGTTTGTGAGTCTGATCGCAATTATAGAATTGTACCAAATCAAGCCCATAAAAAGGTTGGAATACTTTGACAACATTCCATTTACACCTATGGTAAAAGTCACTAACAAGGTCTAATAACAAGTTCATTGTTTAGACACAAAATGTACAAACGTCTTATCCACGATAATCTTTTAAAACTCTGATATGATAAGAACAACAAATGTTTGAAGCAGAGCCTTCGTATCAAATAAACATGTTATCCATAATAAAAAGGAAAAAGCTATGATAGGAAACAGTGGGTGAGAACAAATATTCTGGAGATCTTCAAAATGTTCAGGAAATCATCTCCTAGACAAATTTGCCTGGTAGCTAGCGGATTTAGTCTTACGTAGCAGGGCATCAGGGTAGACTTCTCTGTGGCAAACAGTTCCTCTGGCAATCATCGAAACCTTTTTGGTAACGAGGGCACTCAGCATGTATGTACTGAGGGAGGCTTTGTACTGGGTTTTGTTTTTGGAGACAAGACTGAATATTCGTTCGCATTGCTATGGAATATGACCAATATCCCCAGCATCACAGCCGAAAGGTGTGAGTAGACCAGGCTGCCCCCCCATTTTCATTGTTCCCGATTTCTCCCCAGGCCTGATCCATGTGCATGTTGACCAGACTACGCTCAAAGGTTGTTGCCTGATAGAGTCTAAACTCATCTTCCACCAGATCAACAGAGGCTCCCTCAGTAATAATGCAGGGAAAGCGTGCCATGAAAAAGTTGAGGGATGAGAACTTGTCAGTCTGCCTGTTGGCAATGTCAGCAACCACTGCATGCTGGAGGAGCACATCTCCAAATGGAAATTTCAGCAACATGTAGTCTACTGCAGAAGAAAATACATTTCTGACATCTGCAGAGAAGGTCTTCAGATCCAGCTTGCCTTGGCTTCCTAAGGAGGTGCGGGTGTCCTGGCCAATGGACAGCTCCTCGTCAGAAAGCTGGTTTTGTCTCTCCAGGTAGAGTGTAGGCTTGACACCACTCCTTTGTTTTTTTTCATGAGCACATGTGCTTAGACAAACATTACGATCACACCTGGTTCAGTTCATTCCTCTGAAAAGGTATTTACAAAACATAAATAAAAAGATTCATACTGATAAGTACAGAACATATCAAATAAATATGTTTTGTGGAATTAGCACAGATTGTATGTTTATTCCATTACATGTACGGTGTAGAATGGAGATAATTATCTATACTGTTTTTCTTAGCACATGCCCACAAGTTTAGTCTCTATAGTAGAGTAACGCTTGTCACCTCCCACACAGGGCCAATCAACATGGCCAGCTCACAAGTATAGGCTTTTTAGACACGGTTCCTAATCAACACTAAAAGCAAAATCACTTTGAAAACATAATAACAAAAACAAAATGATCGCATCCACACAGACCGCAAACAGGCTACACAAAGCTTAATTAAGTAGGCTACCGCAAAGGGAATCTGAACGCTGTTCTCTAGAAGAGTCCGGTGTTTCAGCCTATGTAAAGGTGCCAATTGGATTTCTTTGCAAGCGCATACATCCTTTCAGATTTCCGCAATTGATAAAATCTCAAATCTAGTGCAAAGGAATTTTAGAAGCGTTGCGTCTATAGCTAATATCGGACACTCATTCTTCATCGCGCAGTCTTCAAAACCCCCAACTCCATTTAATGCCAAGATGTTTATATTCATTTTTGATTATACTTTTGTAATGGTTTTTGTTCCGTGTGTAACAGTGTAGGTTCCGTCCCTCTCTTCGCCCCAACCTGGGCTCGAACCAGGGACCCTTGCACACATCAACAACTGACACCCCACGAAGCATCGTTACCCATCGCGCCACAAAAGCCGCGGCCCTTGCAACGCAAGGGGAAACCCTACTTCAAGTCTCAGAGCGAGTGACGTCACCGATTAAACCGCTATTAGCGCGCACCACCGCTAACTAGCCATTTGACATCGGTTACATAATTATCATAATTACTGTTACAGTCTATCAGGTCGCTTGATCCTCGTAATGTTAGGTGGAAAATACAACTAACGGGACGCAGAATTAAATGTATATCACACTCGCACAAATGCGACCAGTTATTTGACGTATTTGCATTTAATTTCTTTCACCAGCAAACGCGAGTGAACTGCTGGCACTTTAGAGCCCACTGCATGTCCATCTTATGTTCGCTAACGTTAGTTTGAAACAATTAGTGTTTACCTTTCCACATCGCACTGAGTCGAAAGGGAATTTGTCCATGTGTTTAAGCACAGCTGACAGTCGGCGAACTCAGCATCACAACACGAGGAGGGGCAGACACCGGGTAGCTACGTCAAATAACGATGCATTCATCTCCATGTCCGTTGACAAACTCCGTACATGTCTGTGTTACAACTCGATAATCGGGATGTTAGATTGTTTTTATTTTAATAAAAAATAAATCCACTGAGTCAATCAGGCCCTATTCATTTCTGCGTACTTTTAACTCGGATCTTGTACATGGACAGATAATTGCGTAGTTGGTACATAAAATGCGTTCATGTTGGCAGGTCTGCCGTAGTATACGTCTATAGTGACACACTTCACTCCAAACCTCCCCTAGTTAAGAGTAGGTACAGATCTAGGATCACCTTCCCCTCCCCAATCTTGTACATTAGTGGGGGGGAAAATGCTAAACTGACCCGAGATCAGCGTCTAGATGCAACTTCACCCTACATACCCTTCGAGGAAGCTGGAGTATGGGTTGGTTGGTATAAATTTCAGGCCTCCATCCCACTTATATACACCAAAACACACTCCAACTAATTAGCTGACCTAGACAAAAATTAATAATAATAATTTAATTTTTTTTTTTTTTTTAAAACACTCCACGATCACGAGTGCTTCTTCCCAAACAAAACAGCTGCTGCGTAGATTGAGTGTGTGCTGTGCGCAGATGAGTGCAGTCGCATGCACTCGAGCACACACACACCCACACACACACACACACCACACACACACACACACACACACACACACACACACACACACACACACACACACACACACACACACACACACACCCACGAGTGACAGGGCAGAGTGGGGCTGGTACCGTAGGTTTTGTTTACTATAAAAAGGTCCACTTCAGATGGCTGCTTGTGCGCATGTGTGAGATGCTCTGCAAGTCAACCCTCATTCTCACAGTGAAAGCATCTCATCCTCAAGGAATGAGTATAGGTCTCTAAATACACTGACATGGCGCATGACTAGCCTGCCCCCTCACCCCTATTTGTCACACAATCTTTCCTACCTACTATTTTTTCCCCCCTCCTACGGATGTATTTGTCTTTATTTAGACAGTTGTAGACGTGTGACAGGAATGTAGGTTATAGAAGGAACAAAGTGTTAGGGGTAGGATTCCATGTTGCTCCTGGACACAATGTGCTTTGTAGACTGCAGCACTACCGCTGAGCCACACTGCTTCCTACCTCCTCTGATATCTCTAGGTTCTTGGCGACCCAGCATTAAGACACCTGATCTGACTTATCAAAGGCTCAATGATTAGTTGGGTGTGTTAGTGCGGGGCTAGAACCAAAACGTGCACCCCTCTGGGTCCCCCTCGAGAAGCAGAATTGGGACACACACACACACCGCTATGAGGGCAGACAGTGTGACAGCCAGGAAACACGAGAGAGCAAATTCTCCACAGTGGTGATGGAGGGGACAAGACAGAGCAGGACACAAACTCTCAAAGCATGCGTGACAATTCACTTCAACACTACTTCTCCACTTCCCGGAACAGGCCGGTGCGGGGGAGAAAACTTGTTCATTACACCCCTCAGGCAGCCACACAGAGACTACACCCCAATAGCACCCTATTCCCTACATAGTGCACTACTTTAGTCCTGGTCAAAAGTAGTGAACTATGTAGGGAATGGGGTGACATTTGGAACACAACCAAACATCATTCGAGTCCACCCCTTCACATGGTTCCACTTTAGCCTGACTGGAATTATCCCAGGCCCAAAGACAAGATCCTGGCCTTAACTCCTTTTTCATTTGGACCTTATTTACGAGGCTAGCTCAGGGAGGCTTCTCTCGTCTGGGCCCCCCTGGCTGTGTTTCATTCCAGGAAGATGTTCCCTCCTTTCTGCCCTCGTTCACTCCCCTTCATGGCTCCCCAGTCGCGCAGCGGTCTAAGGCTCTAAATCTCAGTGCAAGAGGTGTCACTACAGTCCCTGGTTTGAATCCAGGCTGTATCACATCCGGCTGTGATTGGGAGTCCCATAGGGCGGCGCACAATTGGCCCAGCATCTTCCGGGTTTGGCCGGGTTAGGACGTCAATGTAAATAATTATTTGTTCTTAACTGACTTGCCTTGTTAAATAAAGGTTCAATAAATAAAATATGAGAAAACCGCTCCACCCAGTTTCCACCATATTGCTTTCAAATATACAGTCCTATTAGATCTGTGAAGGGGAGTGAATGGAGGGCAGAAGGGAGGGAAACATGCTCATGGGATGAAACGCAGGCCCTCTCTCCCAACTCCCTCCACTGTCTGGCCTCCCGTCTTTCCTGGGTCTCCTCTTCAACTTATAGAAATAAAAACACCACGCATGGAGCAAGAGCATTGGAATAGAATAACAGAACATTGACTTGAATGGGAATGGCCATTCTAGTAATTATATTTCTATGAGCAAGAGCCTCTCTTTCACTGTGGAAATTCTGGTTCCAATGGCTCACTGAGTTAGAGCATGGTACTGGGGTTGTGGGTTCGATCTTCTAAAATGTCCATATTCTTATGAATTGCAATAGGAGCCAATGTATTGGCTAGCCTGGTAGTTGTAGATTGGTTTGTGCCGTCTTGCCAAGTCATCAACTAACATCTACGACCACCTAGCCATGTAGCGGTGGCTGATAACTGACTAAACAGCAAGCTAAAGGAAGGCGTTAAAAGTGCATCTTACCTCTGGTGTCTCTCTCCCTTTGTCCCACTCAGGTCAAAAAGGTCAAATGAAGCCAATGCAACAGTCAGGACCAAGCTTTTATGTCCTGGAGAGAAGAGAAGAAAAAATATCAAGCAGATTTGATTCACCATCTATTTTTGTTTTAAAGTGGAGACAGAAAAGATGGCTGAAATTCAGCTCAGCAAGGGCCATTACTGAGTGAAAAATGGGACCTATGGATCGATGATGCTTGTTCTCATAGTGCTGTAGAGAAATCACACGGACTGCGTCGCTGCGGAGAGAGACAGAGAGAGAGAGAGAGAGAGACAGAGAGAGAGACAGAGAGAGAGACAGAGAGAGAGACAGAGAGAGAGACAGAGAGAGAGACAGAGAGAGAGACAGAGAGAGAGACAGAGAGAGAGACAGAGAGAGAGACAGAGAGAGAGACAGAGAGAGACAGAGAGAGAGAGACAGAGAGAGACAGAGAGAGAGAGACAGAGACAGAGACAGAGACAGAGACAGAGAGAGACAGAGAGAGACAGAGAGAGACAGAGAGAGAGACAGAGAGAGAGAGAGAGAGAGAGAGAGAGAGAGAGAGAGAGAGAGAGAGAGATCAATCTTACCGCCACAGGGATTACCTTCAGAGCAAGCCTGGGTGTGGAGTGCTCTGGGTTGAGCAATTGCATCAAGCTAAGAAACTAACACACGCACAGTGGCAGGGTAGCTTGAGACAAAAAAAAACACACACACTTAAATGAGGAGCAATGCAGATATTCACATTGAGTCACATACCAAAAACTACAAAGCTAATCAAAACCCTGACACATTATGATTCACTAATCACCAGGCATGTCCCGTATGCTGATTCAGACGAATATGTCTCATGTCCAGAAAGAATGCTGACTCATATGTTAAACATGATTCAAATGAATCATATAGATGGAAGATTAGGCTCACGTAAAAAAAATGCTGACTCTTGGCCTGGCTGGTCAACCTCTAGCACACGTCTACAGTGTCGGAATAGGTTTGAATTTGGCCTAATGCCCTTTGACACAACCTCTGTATCTTTCCCCACGGTCTTCCTCTATCTGTTCTTTATTTTTTACTATTTTCTACATTGTAGAATAATAGTGAATACATCAAAACTATGAAATAACACATATGGAATCATGTAGTAACCAAAAAAAAAGTGTTAAAATATATTTTATATTGAGATTCTTCAAAGTAGCCACCCTTTGCCTTGATGACAGCTTTGCACACTCTTGGCATTCTCTCAACCAGCTTCATGAGGTAGTCACCTGGAATGCATTTCAATTAATGGGTGTGTCTTGTTAAAAGTAAATTTGTGGAATTTCTTTTCTTCTTAATGTGTTTGAGCCAATCAGTTGTGTTGTGACAAGTTTGGGGTGGTATTCAAAAGATAGAGCTATTTGGTAAAGACCAAGTCCATATTATCGCAAATAACCAAAGAGAAAAAAATGACAGTCCATTACTTAAAGACATGAAGGTCAGTCAATCTGGGAAATTTCAAGAACTTTGAAAGTTTCCTCAAGTGCAGTCACAAAAACCATCTAGCGCTACGATGAAAGTGGCTCTCATGAGGACCGCCACAGGAAAGGAAGACCCAGAGTTAGTTCATGAGAATAACTGCAACTGTGTGTTATTTCATGTGTTATTTCATAGTTTTGATGAATTCACTATTATTCTACAATGTAAAAAATAGTCAAATAAAGAAAAACCCTTGAATTAGTAGGTGTCCAAACTTTTGACTGATACTGTATACATTTTTATTTTTAATACTGACTCATATGTTAAACATTATGTTCAACATGATTCAAATGAATCACATAGAGGGACCATTAGGCTGGTGTGAAAAATGCTGACTTGTTGTGTGGTGAACAAGGCCACACGGTGGGTGGGTGTTTGCCTCTGAGTACACACACTCTAGCCTTCGCTATCCCAGCTGGCCTCAGCTGTCCCTTTGTAGAACAACTGTGCAGACGGACTGTCCACACGAAGCATGTGGCTCCCACTCAAAACACAGGGGGGTGTGTTCTTTCATGGTGTGTGTGTGTGTGATACACACACAGACATGAAAACACCTCTCACTAACACACACACACACACACAGTTAGCATCTGTTTTTGACACTATCACTCAGCTTGACTTACAGTGAGTGATCAAGCCTTCTCTGTGTGATATCTGCCCAGCAATTATGCGTGTCTGTCAACACTGTGACATTGTATTGGAGGTGACATGTAGGTTTGAACAGTTGTATGCGCTGCAGTAGCAGCGGTGACGCCCAATGCGGCAGCCGCTTCTCTCTCAGCACACAGGAAGTAAACAAGTGTGACATCATTATCCCAGGTGCTAGAGAGGGAGGATCTGTGCTTAGGGAGTGGACATTTCTCCCAGGATCCAAAAGAGCAGGACCTTAATTGTCAATCTCTTACACTGGGTGCATTCTAAGTGCAGGAGTTGAGTTTCAAGGGCCAAAGCCAAGGTCAGAGAATCAAGTCCTCTATTTGGGATAGGGTTGAAAAACTTCTCACAGTACCAGTATTTATCCCCTAGAGCAGCTAAGGCTGCACATTTTGTCTCTGTTGATTTCCATTCAGACAAGTGTTGATGTGTACACTTCTGCGCTCTACCAAAAAAAACTAAATTTAGGGGAAACACTGCTTCCTGTACTGTATATTCAAATCTCCCTGGGATACAGGTGTTTCCTTCTCCCGCCATACTTCCTGCTCTGGCCCAATCCCACATTTCCTGTCTGAGCAGGAAGCGGGAAAGAGGGCACTATGCAGAGGTGATGTCAGAGGATAATAAAAACTAGTATTGTTACATAGAGGAAAGTGAGAGAGAAATTGGGAGTGTACAGTAAAATGGACATTACCCACAACGAAAGCAGTAGGAGGCAAAAACGTGTGTGTGTGCGCATGTGCGGGCGACACGTCCAAACCCGTGACCTCCACCACACAGATCACATTGTATTCGCAGTAGTCAGGACATCCGTCCCATTTCATGACACAGACTCTTGCCCCGCTAGTGAACGGACAACTGTACTGTTTAACGCAAGATGGAGGAGAGCCCGTCTCTCATCAGAGATGACATTTATTTTGGAAAGATTGCAAAATATGACCTTTTCATTCGAGACAGGATAAACACGCTGAACAATAATTTAAAAAAACGCAACACGCAACAATTTCAAAGATTTTACTGAGTTACAGTTAAGGCTGTAGTGGTCACGAAATTTAGTCAGCTGGTGATTGTCAAGACTTGTCGGTCTCACGGCAATTGGCCGTTAATTAACCAACACATTTAGCATCTCCTGGCTTCCACACTGATGCAGACATTTGGAACATCAACATTTTAAAAAGTCTAATAAATCCATGTAATAAAGCCAACACCTTCACAATAAATACATTATTTTAGACAGGTCTAAAGAAGCATGATATGATGATACGCCGCAGCCCGTCTGGTGTTCAACCTTCCCAAGTTCTCTCACGTCACCCCGCTCCTCCGCTCTCTCCACTGGCTTCCAGTTGAAGCTCGCATCCGCTACAAGACCATGGTGATTGCCTACGGAGCTGTGAAGGGAACGGCACCTCCATACCTTCAGGCTCTGATCAGGCCCTACACCCAAACAAGGGCACTGCGTTCATCCACCTCTGGCCTGCTGGCCCCCCTACCTCTGAGGAAGCACAGTTCCCGCTCAGCCCAGTCAAAACTGTTCGCTGCTCTGGCACCCCAATGGTGGAACAAGCTCCCTCACGACGCCAGGACAGCGGAGTCAATCACCACCTTCCGGAGACACCTGAAACCCCACCTCTTTAAGGAATACCTAGGATAGGATAAAGTAATCCTTCTAACCCCCCCCCCCCCCTTAAAATATTTAGATGCACTATTGTAAAGTGGTTGTTCCACTGGATATCATAAGGTGAATGCACCAATTTGTAAGTCGCTCTGGATAAGAGCGTCTGCTAAATGACTTCAATGTAAATGTAAATGTAATGATGAAAATGTAGTCCATTTCAGAAGAACAGAATAGCATACTCGGAGTTGTTCTTACATTAGGTCCTGATGTGGCTATGCTAAATGGCTGTGGGCTACACTAGTTCATTTAGCAGACAAGATGTGCTTAGAATTCCGTGGCATTATTGTATAGTATGAAGAATACAATTGAACAAAGCTTAATAAAATATACATCTTTTCTCCAAACGATTTGAGGGAGTGTGCACATGCGGCTATTCTGTGTTGAGCGGTTAACCTGTTGGGGATAGGGGGCAGTATTTGCCCGGCCGGATAAAAAACGTACCTGATTTAATCTGGTTACTACTCCTGCCCAGTAACTAGAATATGCATATAATTATTGGCTTTGGATAGAAAACACCCTAAAGTTTGTAAAACTGTTTGAATGGTGTCTGTGAGTAAAACAGAACTCATATGGCAGGCAAAAACCTGAGAAGATTCCTTACAGGAAGTGGCCTGTCTGACCATTCCTTGAGCTTCTTGACTCTGTTTATTGAAGACTGAGGATCTTTGCTGTAACGTGACACTTCCTACGGCTCCCATAGGCTCTCAGAAGGCGGGAAAAAGCTGAATGATGTAATTCCAGGCCCAGGCTGAAACACATTAGCGCTTTTGGCAAGTGCTCTATCAGAGGACAATGGGCGGAGGCGCGTGCACGAGTCGACCCCATGTTTTTATTTTAATTCGTCTTTGAACGTAAACACAGATTCCCGGTCAGAATATTATCGCTTTTTTACGAGAAAAATGGCATAAAAATTGATTTTAAACAGCGGTTGACATGCTTCGAAGTACGGTACTGGAATATTTAGAATTTTTTTGTAACGAAATGAGTTGTGCACGTAACCCTTATTTACCCTTTCGGATAGTGTCTTGAGCGCACGAACAAAACGCTGCTGTTTGGATATAACTATGGATTATTTTGAACCAAACCAACATTTGTTATTGAAGTAGAAGTCATGGGAGTGCATTCTGACGAAGACAGCAAAGGTAATAACATTTTTCTTATAGTAAATCTGACTTTGGTAAGTGCTAAACTTGCTGGGTGTCTAAATAGCTAGCCCTGTGATGCCGGGCTATCTACTGAGAATATTGCAAAATGTGCTTTCACCGAAAAGCTATTTTAAAATCGGACATATCGAGTGCATAGAGGAGTTCTGTATCTATAATTCTTAAAATAATTGTTATGCTTTTTGTGAACGTTTATCGTGAGTAATTTAGTAAATTTTTTGTAAATTCACCGGAAGTTTGCGGGGGGTATGCTAGTTCTGAACGTCACATGCTAATGTAAAAAGCTGGTTTGAGATATAAATATTAACTTGATTGAACAAAACATGCATGTATTGTATAACATAATGTCCTAGGTGTGTCATCTGATGAAGATCAAAGGTTAGTGCTGCATTTAGCTGTGGTTTGGGTTTTTGTGGCATATGCTAGCTTGAAAAATGGGTGTCTGATTATTTCTGGCCGGGTACTCTGCTGACATAATCTAATGTTTGCTTTCGTTGTAAAGCCTTTTTGAAATCGGACAGTGTGGTTAGATTAACGAGAGTCTTGTCTTTAAAATGGTGTAAAATAGTCATATGTTTGAGAAATTGAAGTAATAGCATTAAGGTATTTGAATAACGCGCCACAGGATTCCACTGGCTGTTACGTAGGTGGGACGATTTCGTCCCGCTGACCCTAGAGAGGTTAACAAAGAAATAGGTAGTCTTATATGCTTCATTTAGAGTTAATGTAACTTAGTTGTTCTACAATTGTTGGGCTATATGTTTTGATTTTAATACATTTTAAGGCTGCATGATGCGACAAATGATGATTTGAAAAAAGTTGCATAAAAGGCATGAGCTCTGCTTTGTTTTATGCGCAGGCCTGTACACACTCATCAGTCTCTCGTTCAAAATTTGACAAGAAATTGATAATGCCTCGAATTTCCCGGTGGCATCTCCTTTGTGGCCGTAATGCACCTTAAAAAAAAACATACATGCTTTTGTTGTGCCCTACTCCCTGAGTGCTGCGTGCTCTCCATCACGTGATTGGGTCTCTCACAGACTACAAGTGAAGACAGACACATCGGGGACACAACTGCGCCTGTCCTTATCCAATTCCGAGGTGCATATTGAAGATATTTGAAGAACTGTCCACATTTACTTTTCGTCAGCCAACAAGATGATTATCCTAACGAACAGCAAAAGCACTAGCCTATGTCAATCTACTATCCTCATAGTACAAACGTCAGCCTATTCTATTTGCAATAAATAAATATTCCAAACAAAGTATAGGACAGTTGTGGGATGCAATAGATCCTAAATTAATACAACCATTCGCATTAAAAAAAAAAATTTTGCGTAATGTGACTGACAACAGATCAGAACATTTAGCTTAAAAATGTAGATAAAAGTATCAGGCCAATTCTTCACATTATAAGCGTAGCAAAATGCACATGGCAGTAGGCTATAAGCGGAAATGTTACATTAGCAGGAAAACACCATTATCAAAAGTGACCGCAAATGCATTTAATGCCTTTATTATAAAAAAGGAGCATTTTTATGGTGAACATCATCTTCCCCAAACTTGAAACTCACGCGCTGCTTATGTATGCCAGTTAGGCTCTAAACCCCTTGTAAAGCAGATCAATGCGCTTCATTTTTACTAGTTTTTTGGCCACTTTAGTTGTGATACAAAACATATAAGCCTATAGGCTAGACTACATGAGGTGTGCAACTATGATTAGAAAAATATTTCTTATGCTGGGCATCATTCACAAGTGATAGGCTAATAGGCTAAACCCATCAGGCCATTCTTGATTTAATATCATCTTTACATATACCAAATAATATGTGTGAAATGTGTTTTAATTTAGAATTGACCATTATCATGTACCTGTCTCGAAACAGGGGCAGCGGGGGAAACAATACATATCACCTATGCACTTAAATAGGGGACGGAGGACGCTTTTCCCGTGATTCCTTTTCATGCCAGTCAGGTAGGCTATACTCCTGTTATAAATATAAGCGAAGTGCTTAATATTAGGAAAGTTGAGAAAATAAATATAGTAAGCCTATAAAAAGCTGATGGGATCCTCCTCCATTCAGTAGAGGCCATCACTCTGTTTTCTCACGCAATTGCATAGCCTATAGAAAATGTTGCGCAACATGAGCTCTCATGAAGTGTTCGATTAGATTTTCGAATACATTTGCATTGATGTCAGTGTGATTAGAGGGACAATAGAGTGCCGAGTACCAGGCAGTTAGCAAGTTTGGTAGGCTACCAATGAACATGAGCAGCATCAGAGCTTGGAGAAGCCTAGTTACCGTTACTATATGGTGTGGCGGTAATATGGTCAAGCGCAACAGTCCTAGTTACAAGTCATATAAGGAACTCAGTCCATTTAAATAAATAAATTAGGCCCTAATCTATGGATTTCATATGACTGGGAATACAGATATGCATCCGTTGGTCACAGATCCTTTTTTTAAGGTAAGTGAGCACCTGGTGTGACCACCATTTGCCTCATGCAGCACGACATTTCTTTCACATAGAGTTGATCAGGCTGTTGATTGTGGCCTCTGGAATGTTGTCCCACTCCTCTTCAATGGCTGTGTGAAGTTGCTGGATATAACACTTCACATGTTGTGTAAACGTAAAGGGTAAAGTGAACGAGGCTTAAGAGGACGAGTAGGTTAAGTCTTTCAGAAGAGCAAATCACAAGTGACCATAGAGAACGAGTCATCATAACCAGAGAAATGCATGGCCGTCACTGGATTAGGGTGAAGTTGCGCTGATCTTAGGTCAGTTTTGAGAACACCCTTTTTGATCAAACCACGTGAGTTGTTTAGTTCACTCCTGAGTGCGGATAGAGTGTTCAAATCAATCAAATCAAATTTATTTTTATATAGCCCTTCGTACATCAGCTGATATTCTCAAAGTGCTGTACAGAAACCCAGCCTAAAACCCCAAACAGCAAGCAAAGCATGTGAAAGACACACTGAACCAAGGGGGTAAATGCACCAGAGTTCAGAAAATCTGCACCAAACCAATTTGGTATGAAAGACCCCTCAGACTAGGAGCGCTAGGATCAGGCCCTCCCTGTCCATTATTCATTATGACAGAAAAGGCTAAACTGATCCAAGATCAGCACTCCTACTCAGAAGATTAATGGGCCTTGACTCTCTCCCGCTCTGTAAACTTCACTTTTGTTGCAACAGGTTCATGTTGGCTGACCCTGGACTTGTGAGTAGCCCTCTGATGCCCCATATAACCAATAGGGATGCCAAGCTCGGCAGCTGATCTGGAACCAGGCCGTACTACATTTGGCACGACAGTGTGTAATCAGGATCACTACACAACAAACCAGGCCCCAGCCAAGAGATTAGCCCAGTCAGCCCAGCGGGTGAGTCAAGGAGTTGGACTCGGTAAGGCAGGGTATTAGTCAATGAGAGTGTGTGTGAGAGTGAGCCACTCACACACACTTAACATGAGCTGGTGTTCTCACACAGACACACACACGATGACTGTGTGTGAGTGGTAAAACACTCATATGTGCCTCCAGTGTGAGTGACTAAAGCTACAAGTGTTGGTTTGATACGAGTCACCATCTCTTTTCTGGAGAGAGGGGCGTAAGATGAAGTGAAATATCTACAGTAGGCTAGCCAAAGCAGTTGCAACCTTTACCAATGACATTATTGGCCTGGTCCACCTTTATTCAAACCCCTGTGACATCCCTGTGCAAGGGAACAGCACACTGTTGCATAACATTTAACATTCAGACATCAGGAGGCCTAAGAAATTTGGCTTGGCACCTAAAACCCTCACAAACTTTTACAGATGCATCCTGTCAGGCTGCATCACCGCCTGGTACGGCAACTGCACCACTCATAACCGCAGGGCTCTCCAGGGGGGTGGTGCGGTCTGCACAACGCATCACCGGGGGCAAACTACCTGCCCTCCAGGACACCTACAGCACCCGATGTCACAGGAAGGCCAAAAAGGACAACAACCACCTGAGCCACTGCCTGTTCACCCCGCTACCATCCAGAAAGCAAGGTCAGTACAGATGCATCAAAGCTGGGACCAAGAGACTGAAGAACAGCTTCGATCCTAAGGCCATCAGACTGTTAAAACAGCCATCACTAACACAGTGAGGCTGCTGCCTACATACAGACTTGAAATCGTTGGCCACTTTAATAAATGGATCACTAGTCACTTTATTAATGCCACTTTAATAAACGGATCACTAGTCACTTTAATAATGTTTACATAGCTTGCATTACTCATCTCATATGTATATACTGTATTTTCTACCATCTATTGCATCTTGCCTATGCAACTCAGTTATTGCTCATCCATATATTTATACACACACACACACACACACACACACACACACACACACACACACACACACACACCATTCTTATTCCATTCCTTTACTTAGATTGTGTGTATTTGGTAGTTGTGGAAATGTTAGATGACTTGTTAAATTTTGCTGCACTGTTGGAACTAGAAGCACAAGCATTTCGCTACACTTCCAATAACATCTGCTAACCATGTGTATGTGACCAATACAATTTGATTTTGAAAACCATGAGTGCATGGAACTCCCATCTCATACAGCGCAAGTGAACAGAAAACCTGGTTTGAAAAGACAAATAAAGCAACACCTCATGGCACAAGGCGATCTACTTTCTATGTGTATGTACTAACATGTGTAACTGATAGATGCAAACACACACACAATACATGTTCATGTTTTTAAATGAATGTCAATTGTAAAGTCTGTCTGTAATGTCGTTTCCGTTGCGTGTCAGACCCCAGTAGGACTAGCTGTCGCCATTGGCGTCAGCTAACGGGGATCCTAACAAAATAAAAATCACTCCCATCCGTATGGGCATTCGCCACATCTGTAAAGTGAATTCTATTCTAAAACGGATGTGAAGAGATTAATGTGTGTAATGCATCTTGCATGTTTTAAATAGGTCATATTTGCCTGGGCCTGGAAAGCCAAGAAAGTGAAGGCAAGTTGTACATCTAACGGATAATGGAGGTTTTCTAGTCTCAGCTCATAATATAGAGAATGCTATAAGAGACTCAGTGGACAAAACTACAACAGACCAGTCATTCTACCTCAAAAAGGAGGATTTTGTCACCCACCATCTAAGATTATTCTGAAATCGTTTCTGTAGTTAGAAACAGATAAGACCGTCATTCCTGAAACATTATTTTGTTGAAATATAAATTTGATCTGAGAAATTAAAGCTGATTGATTGCACCCAAATTGGCCATTTTAAATGTCTAGGATTCATATAATCTAAAATAAATACAGTGCATAACATCCGATTTGGACCATAATTCTTCCCAACAGTGCGTGAGGAATGAGGAATATATAAGGAATCCAATAAAATGATCAATAGCCACCTACAGACCTCCCACACCCCTCGCCAATCCCACCCTTACAACCAGTATCAGTTCTCTGTCTGGCAAGTAGTATGGAGCTGCTGCTTGGAATCTTGCTTCTTCAACCTTTGTAATGTGCTCCCTGTGAATCTGGTGAAAAGTTATTTTTAAATAGAAAAGGGTACTACCTGAACTTGGCAATTTCCTTTGCAAAACATTTTGCTAAAGTGTACCTTTACTGAATACCACCCATATAGCTAATGTCTAGGTTCTATGGTAAGAGAGAATCATCCAAGTTCCAAAAGTGCAAAGACTGTTTACAGCCATTCAGCTCTTCCAAGACAAATACATACTGAGCATAGCCACACACACCACACACACACACACAAAACCCCAATAGAATAGAGCAGAGTGTCCCAAAGAAAGACAATTGCACCCTAATTTTTCCTTGAATCACAAACACACATCTACAAAAATGCATGTACTCATAGGACAAAAACAGTTCCCTGAGGATTTAAAAGGAATGTGACCAAAAACTACAGGCAGGATAAATAGCGGAGGACTTTCACAGTGGGGTGAATGGAAGAGCAAGCTTAATCTGCACTGCCAATGACCTGATACTAGAGTTCGTACAAACACAGACAAACGCAAATCTCAGGCAAATCCTGGCTCCTCTCTACCCCTCCATATCAACACAACAAACCGTCAGAACCGCACAGGGTGTGTGCTTCTCCTCGTCTCCCTCGCCTCCTAACGTCAATCTTGGCTTCTCTCTACCACCCCATACATAAACACACATCAGTGCTGCTGTCAGTGTTCCATGAGAACCAGCTGAACTCTGGGAGGGGAGAGCAGCGAGCACACAGGATGGGAAGGATAATGATGTCTATCCCACCTGGCTGATGGGAGACGGCCTGTTTCCATGGCAATGAAGAAAGCATCACGGGGGTCATGGAAAGTCACTCAGAACAGAACTTCTCACTGGAGGGAAAGAGGACAGTCTGCGTCCCAAATGGCACCTTACTCCCACTACTTTTCCCCCGGGACCCATAGAGCTCATTTGGGACACAACCAGATCGGAGAACCCAGCACAGGCTGGGCTCGAACACTTCAACTAAACCAGTGATTTGGTCCATTGGGTCTTCTTAGATGATTTATTTTCGAGGCAGAGCACAATCTAAGGCCATCAAAAGCTACATCCACGCCCTTTGGCATCAAAACTGCCAATGGAAATCAATAGAATACACTGACTAGGCTAAAAATAAAAACATGTGATCTCGTTTCCCGCCTGGATTAGTGAAAGCAATATGGAAGAGTGCAACCTTTAGGTTATTAGGCCTATGCTATGGTGGGAAAGCAGCCATAATGCTTACTCTGACTTGGCCATGGGTCAAGGCTTCATTGCTTCTTGAGTTTCCGTGCCTTGAAGAATCATTTAGGTAAAATACATGGGCCATAGGAGAGACCTTTTCAGTTTTGGAATGCAGCCATTCTGTACTTCAGACCTGGATCATACTGTTAGAGCAAACCCTAGCAAAACGCTTTGCAACGAAAACTGAGTTCAGGTTACAGTCAAATTTCCAACATCCTGTCACATGACACTAATGGCAACACTGATTGGACCACAGGAGGAGCAAGCAGAGTCCATCTGCCTGTAGCTAACAGAGGGGGGCCTTTGAGGACACAGGCTAAAGGCGTCCTATCCGAAACGGTTTGTGCATACAGTTGAAGTCGGAAGTTGACATACACTTAATATGGAGACATTAAAAATATTTTTTCAACCCCTCCACAAATTTCTTGTTAACAAACTATAGTTTTTGCAAGTCGGTTAGGACATCTACTTTGTGCAGGACACAAGTAATTTTTCCAACAATTGTTTACAGACAGATTAAGTGAAATAATCACAATTCCATAAACTAAGTTGACTGTGGCTTTAAACAGCTTGGAAAATTCCAGAAAATGATGTCATGGCTTTAGAAGCTTCTGATAGGCTAATTGACATCATTTGAGTCAATTGGAGGTGTACTTGTGGATGTATTTTAAGGCCTACCTTCACACTCAGTGCCTCTTTGCTTGACAACATGGGAATATCAAAAGAAATCAGCCAAGACCACAAAAAAAAAAAAATTGTAGACCTCCACAAGTCTGGTTCATCCTTGGGAGCAATTTCCAAACGCCTGAAGGTACCACGTTCATCTGTACAAACAATAGTACGCAAGTATAAACACCATGGGACCACGCAGCCGTCATACCGCTCAGGCAGGAGACGCATTCTGTCTCCTAGAGATGAACGTACATTGGTGAGAAAAGTGCAAATCAATCCCAGAACAACAGCAAAGGACCTTGTGAAGATGCTGGAGGAAACAGGTGCAAAAGTATCTATAGCCACAGTAAAACGAGTCCTATATTGACAAACTGAAAGGCCGCTCAGCAAGGAAGAAGCCACTGCTCCAAAACCGCCATAAAAAAGCCAGACTACGGTTTGCAACTGCACATGGGGACAAAGATTGTACTTCTTGGAGAAATATCCTCTGGTCTGATGAAACAAAAATAGAACTGTTTGGCCATAATGACCATCGTTATGTTTGGAGGAAAAAGGGGGAGGCTTGCAAGCCAAATAACACCATCCCAACCGTGAAGCACGGGGGTGGCAGCATCATGTTGTGGGGGTGCTTTGCTGAAGGAGGGACTGGTGCACTTCACAAAATAGATGGCATCATGAGGGAGAAAATTATGTGGATATATTGAAGCAACATCAAGACATCAGTCAGGAAGTTAAAGCTTGGTCGCAAATGGGTCTTCCAAATGGACAATGACCCCAAGCATACTTCCAAAGGTGTGGCAAAATGGCTTAAGGACAACAAAGTCAAGGTATTGGAGTGGCCATCGCAAAGCCCTGACCTAAATCCTATAGAACATTTGTGGGCAGAACTGAAAAAGTGTGTGCGAGCGAGGAGGCCTACAAACCTGACTCAGTTACACCAGCTCTGTCAGGAGGAATGGGCCAAAATTCACCAACTTATTGTGGGAAGATTGTGGAAGGCTACCCGAAACGTTTGACCCAAGTTAAACAATTTAAATGCAATGCTACCAAATACTAATTGAGTGTATGTAAACTTCTGACCCACTGGGAATGTGATGAAAGAAATAAAAGCTGAAATAAAATCCCTCTACTATTATTCTGACATTTCACATTCTTAAAATAAAGTGGTGACCCTAACTGACCTAAAACAGGGAATTTTTACTAGGATTAAATGTCAGGAATTGTGAAAAACTGAGTTTAAATGTATTTGGCTAAGGTGTATGTAAACTCCAACTTCAACTGTATATGATGACAACATTTTGGTCTTCGGTAAGGGTTTTTTCGGGTGGTTGCAAGCATTTTTTCCCTCTCGAGGCAAGCTGAAGTTCAGAGCCGAGGTCTACATCCCTTCGTTGGTCATGAGTAGGGATTCTTCAACAATATATGACTCTTTTTTTCACTTGAGAAATACTGCACCAAACATCTTAGTTAGATGTAAAATTGCGCAACTAATATCTCCTTTGCAAAAATGTCTAAATTAATGACAGATTTCTTGTGTTATCTTACACTGAACAAAAATATATAAGGAAATCAGTTAATTGAAATAAATTCATTAGGCCCTATTCTATGGATTTCACATGACTGGGAAAACAGATATGCATCTGTTGGTCAGAGATACCTTAAACATTTTTTTTTTTTTTTAAGTAGGGGTGTGGATCAGAAACCAGTCAGTATCTGGTGTGACCATGCAGCGTGACATCTCCTTCAGAGTTGATCAGGCTGTTGATTGTGGCCTGTGCAAAGTTGCTGGATAAATGGAACCCGCTGTCGTACACCGGTCCAGAGCATCCCAAGCATGCTCAATGTGTGACATGTCTGGTCAGTATGCAGGCCATGGAAAAACTGGGACATTTTCAGCTTCCAGGAATTGTGTACAGATCCTGGTGACATAGGTCCGTGCATTATCATACTGAAACTTGAGGTGATGGCGGCAGATGAATGGCACGACAATGTGGCTCAGGATCTTGTCACGGTATCTCTGTGCATTCAAATTGCCATTGATAAAATGCAATTGTGTTCGTTGTCCGTAATTTATGCCTGCCCATACCATAACCCCACCGCCACCATGGAGCACTCGGTTCACAACGTTGACATCAGCAAACTGTTCGCCCACACGCTGTCTGCCATCTGCACAGTACAGTTGAAACCAGGATTCAGCAGTGAAAAGCACACTTCTCCAGTGTGCCAGTGGCCATCGAGGGGTGAGCATTTGTCCACTGAAGTCAGCTATGACACCGAAATGTAGTCAGGTCAAGACCCTGGTGAGGATGACGAGCACACAGAGGAGCTTCCCTAAGATGGTTTCTGACAGCTTGTCCAGAAATTCTTTGGTTGTGCAAACCCACAGTTTCATCAGCTGTCTGGGTGGCTAGTCTCAGACGATCCCACAGGTGTAGAAGCCAGATGTGGAGGTCCTGGGCTGGTTACAAATGGTCTGCGGTTGTGAGGCCAGTTGGACGTTCTGACAAATTCTCTAAAATGATGTTGGAGGGGGTTTATGGTAGAGAAATCAATTATCTGGCAACAGCTCTGGTTGACATTCCTACAGTCAACATGCCAATTGCACGTTCCCTTAAAACTTGAGACATCTGTGGAATTGTGTTGTGTGACAAAACTGCACATTTTAGTGGCCTTTTGTTCCCAGCACAAGGTGCACCTGTGTAATGATTATGCTTTTTAATCAGCTTTGTGATATGCCACACCGGTCAGGTGGATGGATTATCTTGGCAAAGGAGAAATGCTCACTAACAGGGATGTAAACAAATTTGTGCACAACATTTGTTAGAAATAAGCTTTTAGTGAGTATGGAAAATATATTATATTTCAACGCATGAAACATCGGACCAGCCAAACCTAAGCATGCGGAAGCCTTAAATCAGCCACCATTGTGCTCATGCTATTGACTGATTAATAACTACCTAAGCTGCTTATAATGACACTATATAGAGAGAGGGAGGGAGGAAGGGAAAGAGAAGGTAGAGAGAGGGGGAGAAGAGAGATGTACGGGGTAGAGAGCATTTCCTTTCATTGTGGGGCAACACTGCCTCTGCATCACTTTGTTCATCACTCCTGTGCGGCCTGCATGGCATCGCTTGAGCGCTCCTGCTAAATGAGGACCCAGATGTATTCCTGTATTCCCCTCAACACAGGGAAGGGTGCCCTCCTTCTGCCTGTTCCAATCAGACAGACAGAACAGAGAGTCTGAACACATGATCTAGACATGGACCCACAGATGTGTGCTCCCGATCCATTTAAAACATTCAGATAAGAACCCCTGGTTATTTCTTATTGCAAAGAAATCAAAACAACACATGTGAATTACAATATCAATCAAATAACACAATGTAAATGAAAAATATATAGATTTTCTTGTTCATTTCATTGAGTCATCTAGATTTGGATTTTGTACATGTCGGTGAACAATTGGTCAGTGAAAATGTCCTTCTCCATCTTGGTCCATAGGAGGGGATCTAGGGCAGGCAGGCGGGTGGCTGGCTGCCTTTGTTCCAAAATAGCAGTTGCAGCTGTCCTCAAAAGGTCAAGAAAATGCTATATGAACCCTAAGGGACCTATGGAGACAGAGGCCATGTACCAGGGCAAACTATGATAGGGGAAACACACGCCTAGGAAAGCAGGGTGGGCTCTGGTTTGTATATGAGGGTGGCACTCGGTCGGGCACCATGGCGCCAGCTGCCCTTCGCAGGCACCTACCACGCCCTCTCCCAAACCCCCAACCCCGCCCAAGGCACTGGCAGCAGGAATACCTCCTTTATCAGCAGGCCCTGTCACAGGTTTCCCTGCCCTCCCCCCCACCCCCCCAGCTCTTTATCACAGTAAGTTATGAATATCTTTGAAGTGCCCCCCACACCCCCTCTGGGTGTAACAGATCCTGGGTAAACCTACACCCGTCATCACAGTGGCATTGCTGCTCTTTGTGTGGCTCGAGGGCTGACTTTTGTGCCTAGGGACATGTGGTTGGTGGCAGAGCAGAGGGCCTTCTACATGTGCAACCCCCCTCCCCCCCCCCCCACCCACCCCCTGTCCCTTGGGATCATTAACCAAGCTGGGACTGCTTTTATCATCTGATCAGCAGCTTCACTACTTTCACTGGAACATGAAAATCAAGAGGGAGTTATATATGGCTTCCTTGTCCCTACTGTATAGCGCCTTGCACACAGAGGCCTTTCCATTATTTTTGTATATTTGAAAGGGGTGGGGGGAATTACATTTTTTTAAACAGGTGGTACCTTTTTACCACTAAAAACTACTTTCTCTGAGACATGAAAGGGAAGAGTGTGAGATAAATATGGGAGCAGACAGGGTAGAGAACATGTTTTTTTTAACAAAAGTAGTGAATGGGAAAATCATGCAGTGACAGTAAGCTGTGTGGTTTTTGTTGTGCTCTGCAGTTCTCTCAGACATGCAGTCTCGTTTTCCTCCCACTCTTCTCCCTCCCTGGCCTCGGGGAAAAAGTGGAACACTGAACTCCCTTACACTAAAATGACACCAGGCTTGCATCCCAAATGGCATCCTATTTCCCATATATTGCACTACTTTTGATCAAAGCACTATAGGCCCTGGTCAAAAGTACTGCACGACATGGGGATAAGGGTGCCATTTGGGACGCTCACCAGCTCCTCCTGACAGATGGTCCCCCCCAATCAATGGAAAACTGAAACCATGACTGTGCTGTTTAGTGAGGGAAATAAGTATTTCACCCCCTCTCAATCAGAAAGATTTCTGGCTCCCAGGTGTCTTCTATACAGGTAACGAACTGAGATTAGGAGCACACTCTTAAAGGGAGTGCTCCTAATCTCAGCTTGTTACCTGTATAAAAGACACCTGTCCACAGAAGCAATCAATCAGATTCCAAACTCTCCACCATGGCCAAGACCAAAGAGCTCTCCAAGGATGTCAGGGACAAGATTGTAGACCTACACAAGGCTGGAATGGGCTACAAGACCATCACCAAGCAGCTTGGTGAGAAGGTGACAACAGTTGGTGCGATTATTCGCAAATGGAAGAAACACAAAAGAACTGTCAATCTCCCTCGACCTGGGCTCCATGCAAGATCTCACTTCGTGGAGTTGCAATGATCGAGAACGGTGAGGAACTAGCCCAGAACTACACAGGAGGATCTTGTCAATGATCAAGGCAGCTGGGACCATTGTCACCAAGAAAACAATTGGTAACACACTACGCCATGAAGGACTAAAATCCTGCAGCGCCCGCAAGATCCCCCTGCTCAAGAATACATATACATGCCCGTCTGAAGTTTGCCAATGAACATCTGAATGATTCAGAGGACAACTGGGTGAAAGGGTTTTTGGTCAGATGAGACCAAAATGGAGCTCTTTGGCATCAACTCAACTCGCCGTGTTTGGAGGAGGAGGAATGCTGCCTGTGACCCCAAGAACACCATCCCCACTGTCAAACATGGAGGTGGAAATATTATGCTTTGGGGGTGTTTTTCTGCTAAGGGGACAGGACAACTTCACCGCATCAAAGGGACGATGGATGGGCCATGTATCATCAAATCTTGGGTGAGAACCTCCTTCCCTCAGCCAGGGCATTGAAAATGGGTCGTGGATGGGTATTCCAGCATGACAATGACCCAAAACACACAGCCAAGGCAACAAAGGAGTAGCTCAAGAAGAAGCACATTAAGGTCCTGGAGTGGCCTAGCCAGTCTCCAGACCTTAATCCCATAGAAAATCTGTGGAGGGAGCTGAAGGTTCGAGTTGCCAAACGTCAGCCTCAAAACCTTGATGACTTGGAGAAGATCTGCAAAGAGGAGTGGGACAGAAACCCCCTGAGATGTGTGCAAACCTGGTGGCCAACTACAAGAAACGTCTGACCTCTGTGATTGCCAACAAGAGTTTTGTCACCAAGTACTAAGTCATGTTTTGCAGAGGGGTCAAATACTTATTTCCCTCATTAAAATGCAAATCATTTTAACATGCGTTTTTTCTGGATTTTTTTGTTGTTATTATGCATCTTACTGTTCAAATAAACCTACCATTACAATTATAAACTGATCATTTCTTTGTCAGTGGGCAAACGTAGAAAATCAGCAGGGGATCAAATACTTTTCCCCCTCACTTTACGTACACAAAGCCTGGGTCATGTTCAGTAGGTACCAAATGGAACGGGAATGGAATACCTGGATTTGTCGAATAATAAGTGTATTTACATTTTTTGTTGCACAGCGTTTTGAACTAATGAACACAGCCCAGGCTACATCAGCCCCAAAGAACACAGCTAACAAAGTCCTTTGGCTTTCAAAATAATGTGGCCACACAGCTGCCTGCCGATGTAAGTTGCAATGCAATCCTTCATTCCATTCTTCATTAACAAAACCACACAACTAATAACATTTATTGTCGAGACTGACAATCAAGCCACCATCTCAAGTCAACCAGCCCCTACCCCCTAGACCCTTAATTTGCAGATCAGTGATTTTCCATTCATAACAATGATACAATTTCAAATCAATGTGTTTAATGCAGGCCTGAATCACTTCATTTAATATATCTATTGTTCCCTGGATGGCAGATAGATGGCAGTATAGCGCAGCTGATGAACAAAGCCCGAAATAGAACATTTGCCGAAATAGAACGCAACTGCACAGCTACAGCAACCGACCCATATCAGTTTGCTACTAGCTAATTTTACAGTCTGGTAGACATGGATCGATTTATTGTAAAAAAGAAACGCAAATCTATTGACAAAGAAAATGAGGGGGAAGAGCTGGAGAACAACGTGGCAGCTGTGAACGAACAACCATCAGAGAACCAGGAGAAGAAGAAAAAAAATATGTATCTGTAAATGGCAGCGGGGAAATGCAGCTAGCTAACGTAGCTCCGGTGGCTAAGACTAGGATACGGTCGATTCGAGAAGAACACAGAAAGTTCCAAGAGAAATGGACAGACAAGTATTTTTGTACTGCATAATGGGACTGTCTTATTTGCCAGAAGGCCGTCAATTGTTTTAAACGAGCAAATTTAGAGCGACATTTCCAGTCACACCATGGCCACTTTCACAAAACATATCCGCCACAAAGCAACCTCAGAAACAATAAAATAGCGCAACTCAAAAGGACAGGTCAATGAACAACAAGAAATGGACAGATCTTGCACTGTTGCAGAGAAAACGGCAGGCAACATATGAGATTGCTTGGATACTCGCAAGAAACAGGAAGGCCTTCAGACGTGGAGATTGTCAAATGTTTTTGGACCTCAGACAAAATATTGTATGCTGATTTCACAAACAAGGAAGCTATTTTCAAGCAAATTAAAATTAAACCTCTACGGGATAAGTGTCCCTCCTGTGGGACGGTTGAGCTAACGTAGGCTAATGTGATTAACTAGCATGAGGTAAGTCACAAAAAAGATTCCCAGGACATAGACATATCTGATATAGGCAGAAAGCTTAAATTCTTGTTAATCTAACAGCACTGTCCAATTTACAGTAGCTACTACAGTGAAATAATACCATGCTATTGTTTGAGGAGAGTGCACAATTATGAACTAGAAACTGGATTAATAAACCAAATTAAGCACATTTGGGCGGTCTTGATACAACATTTTGAACAGATATGCAGTGGTTCATTCGATCAGTCTAAAACTTTGAACATACGCTGCTGCCATCAGTGGCCAAAATCTAAATTGCACCTGGCCTAGAATAATACATTATGGCTTTTCTCTTGCATTTCAAAGATCGTACAAAAAAAAGGCATGTTTATTTTCTTTGTATTATCTTTTACTAGGTCTAATGTGTTAAATTCGCCTACATTCATTTAACATTTCCACAAACTTCAAAGTGTTTCCTTTCAAATGGTATCAAGAATATGCATATTGTTGCTTCAGGTCCTGAGCTACAGGCAGTTAGATTTCGGTATGTCATTTCAGGCGAAAAGGGTCACATCCTTAAGATTAAGGGACTGCAATTCTCAGAGACTCGACCATAACAATACGCATAGAAGACATCAGCAAGCAACTGATTACTGACATAACCGTGGAGCCGTATTTTAGTATTGCGCTTGACAAAAGCACTGGTTTAAGTGAAATTGCCCAATTATGTGTTTGGGTCCGCTTCCCTCAAAATGAGTCGTTCAGAGAGTTACTTTTATGTTTCCTGCCCCTTCAGGGACAAACACAAGGAGAGGATATTCTGAAAGCAAGCCCTTGTTATATTTTTTTTGCTGATAATAATATTGACTGGTCAAATCTGGCATCTATGTGCACTTACGGTGTCCCAAACATGCAAGGGAAAGAGAAGGGACTTAACAATGAACATTGTGAAACAAAAACAGAGAAACAGACTGACCAATGCACACCTGGGTTGCCTCACAAGGATAGCAACAGACTATAAATTTAAAATAAATTCAGTCAAGGAGCAGAAGGGACATTTTCACTCATCCAACTACTGAGGTAACCCTTAATATGGGTCTTATACATGTGATGTAGCCTATTTAATGTGTGTATGTATATTTGTGATGTGCTGTACATCAAAACAATTGCATGTGCTCTATTGCTCTCAAAAATATTGGAACAAGTACAACAATCTGTGCCCCCCTCTGACAAAGTGGCCCCCTTACAAAAAATAGTGAGTAACTGCCCTAGACACTTGTGGAGATCTGTAAGGACTGGATAGGCATAAGCAATAACGACAAAAATGCAATCTAGCCTATTGAAAGGCAAGGTGGAACTACTACAAGTTCTTTCAGAACTCCAAAAGTGAACAGGAGGTAGGGGTCAACTTAAGATTGCATATGTCTTTGTAGTGATATGCACAACACTTCACTTATGCGCTTCCTTCCATTATTTTCCCTGTTCTTTTGGCATGACAGTGAAATCTCTGTCATGCCAAAAGTGAAACCACAACTCCTGCTACTTGCTGTCCTTGTAAATGTAAACAGCGTTCACTAGAAAACTATGAAACCACCTACTGATAGTTGGTTGTTATCATCTGGCCCGGAACTGCGGTGTATTCACCTAGAACCAAAGCAAACAGTCCCAAATGGGGAGGGACCTACCTGTATGTGTCCAATATAGGTGATAGGACTTCACTGCCTATAGAAAGGTTACTGCTCTGTCCCCAAACAACACAGAGATTAGGGCAGTTTCGGTGTTTCCGTGCCTTGTGGAGGTACGGTAGGCCACATTACATGCTTGCCTAAAAAATACCATATGGTCATAAAATGTTGGACAGATGGAAAGGTGTCATAAGTTCTCATCAGCTTCACCCAGTAGGCCTCGTTTCACTAGCAACCTTACAGCGTGCCAGGAGTGCTTGTGCCCCCTCACAAGAAGAGCTCATCAAAAAGAAACCTCTGCTTTCCAAGCCCTACTAGAGTAACAAATGCCCACCCAACACGTGTTTGTTTTGACATTTTAGCAGTTATTGGGAACCTGGGTACATATGGCATCCAGAAAGAGGCCTTGCACTCTGCTCCTCTTCGCAAAATGAGCTATGAACTCTACATTCAATGAAGGGTCATTAACTTTACAGTGTGAATGTCTGTCTGAAGCTATGAGCAGGGAAACCCAGTCATACTCTCAATTCTGTGTTTGTCTTTGGGTCTATTGTCACAGAGTCTATTTAGCCAAGAAACACTCATATACATACAGTACCAGTCAAAAGTTTGGACACACCTACTCATTCCAAGGTTTTTCTTTATTTTTTTACTATTTTCTACATTGCAGAATAATAGTGAAGACATCAAAACTATGAAATAACACATATGGAATCATGTAGTAACCAAAGAGGTGTTAAACAAATCAAAATCAAAAGCACTGTGTGCTAGCTAACAAAAATAAATGAAATATCACATTTACAGACCCTAAACTCAGTACTTTGTTGAAGCACCTTTGGCTGCGATTACAGCCTTGAATCTTCTGGGGTATGACGCTACAAGCTTGGCACACCTGTATTGGGGAGTTTCTCCCATTCTTCTCTGCAGATCCTCTCAAGCTCTGTCAGGTTGGATGGGGAGTGTCGCTGCACAGCTATTTTCAGGTCTCTCCAGAGTTGTTCGATCGGGTTCAAGTCAGGTCGAAGAACATTCAAGGACATTCAGAGACTTATCCCAAAGCCACTCCTGCGTTGTCTTGGCTGTGTGCTTAGGGTCTTTGTCCAGTTGGAAGGTGAACCATCACCCCAGTCTGAGGTCCTGAGTGCTGACACCACCATGCTTCACCGTAGGGACGGTGCCATGTTTCCTCCAGACTTGACGCTTGGCATTCAAGCCTTCGGAAAGTATTCAGACCCCTTGACTTTCCGCTACGTTACAGCCTAATGCTAAAATTGATTAAATAGATTTTTACTAGGTGGCTAACGTTAGGTAGCTGGCTAACGTTAACCCCTAGAGCTAAGTTAAAGGGTTAGGGGAAGCTAAAAGGTTTAGGGTTAGCTAACATACTAAGTAGAGGCAAAGTAGCTAAAAAGTAAGTAGTTGCTAATTGTCCATGATGAGATTTGTACACAACCTTTGGGTGGCCAGACGTTTGCGTAATATGTCCAGGACTGGGAGACAATATATCCACAGGGAAAGTATAATTACATCAACTTTTCAAAGTGCTGGTAGTGCTTTCAGATTTCTATCACCTGAAGCATGTGCACGAACTCAGCAAGTGTGCATGTATTTTTATCTACTGATCATGCTTATGGTAATATAAATCGGAATGCACTACAAATGTTTTGAAAAGTTAATGTAATTATACTTTCCTGTGGATGCATCATCTCACATTCCTACCACCGAAAGGACCTGCCACAAGAACCGGTAAATGTATGTTAATATATAATTGTATTAAACATTCTGGCTTGTAGAAATCGTGAGAGCAACTTTCCGGATTCAAACGCTTTTTCAGCCAGACATATAATTCAATGCAATTCAACCTCGCGTATCCAGAGAACATACAAATTTGGTGTCCCAAATTTACGTTTACTATTATGTCTAGTCCGAGACCAGTCTGAACAGGGTGGGGACACTGGCAGCAATATCGTTGTTCAACGAGGCACTAGGCCTATCATAATATGTCGCTGAAAATGGCATGACATTGCGCAGCAGGCTGTTCTCCGTTAAGACAAATCGACTTTGATGAGAGACGACGATGATGTCAGCAAATTTGCATGAAAACATTTTACCCCTCCTAGAACATCATCAACTGACATTCATATGAGCAATTCACACAGACAGTGTTACTTTGTATCCCCGGCCTGTTCATAAAAAATAAAAAAACATTCACTAGTATGACGACCTAACAACAGTTGTCCAGTAATCTTTTCAATAGGTCATGGTCAGCCCGTGGTGTTCCCTAGTCTGGCCAGCCACACACACCCTTTATCCAAGGATGTTCAATGGCCGCATAAGAACACCGCAAAAACATAGAACTCTTTCAAACATACCACTAGTTTTGACATCATAGCCTTTATAAAAGGTCAATGTTTATCTAAAAACATAGCCATATTTCAAATGTGAGGTCCTATACAACAAACTACCCTTCCTCCACAAACAATTCACACCCAGCAGGCTATCAATTCCCGTCTCTCGGCCCTTTTTTCATTGAGACGCTACAATACGGATCACCTAGGCGGTACACCATAACTCGTTGAAGGTATTTTTTGTTAAGTAGATTGTTAGGTTTTATCAATAAATAAATAAATCCTAAACACATCTATAGGTGAGAAAAGCTGAGTTCACAACCCACTTACAGTCAAATTGGGATTTAACAGCGGCTCCTCTTCTGTATTTCCCCCAATGGTTGATGAAAACCAAACGCAGTAATCACGGTATTTGTTCCAGATACTTAATGGTCCAAATAACACGCTTCTGTGAAACAGTTGAAAGAATTGTAGTGCCCGTTGTCCTCATCTTTTTTTAACTAACCGCTCGTCGTGCAAATACATACATATTCCCATCCTCATTCTCTTTCCCAGGATTGTTGCGCGAGGCACGCTATGCGTCTCCTGTTTCCTGTCCAGCCCAGAATTAGGCTCGACTAATCAACAGCGCTATCCTGGGAGTGAGCAAGCACCTCTCCAACCCAGTGTACTGGTGTGCAACTGCAGCACGCAAATCGGGGCGTTCCTGCATGTGGACATTTCTGCATCTGCAGGAACATACCTCTCGAGCATCCCATTGGTTCCTTCAGGAACACCCCTCCCTCGAGTATACCATTGGTTTATGCATGAATGCCCTCCCCACCCCCCTTGTATTCCCATTGGTTCCTGTATGAAGGCCTCCCTCCAAGCAGGACATCTTCGTGTGGGGCTTCGTCGTGTGGCGCTTTCGAATGTGTGTCAAAATGGAATTATTATCTGTTTTTTCGACCACGCCTCCTGGTTACCGGAGTCCTCTTTGCCAGCTGGACATTGTCCTTCCCTCCTCATCGTTAACAGAACTGCAGGAAACCGTACAGCAGGCGGGAGCGACACCGTGTGCTAGCTAACACACGGTTTCGCACCCTTCTCCTGTCTGCTGTGTAAAACAGGAGGGACACTGTCTACCGGTCGCCCCCTGCCTCCCGCTAGCACTGCAGGCGCGAGCCACTCCGTGGCTTGTGCTAGCTTATAATCGGTGTCAAACCAGCACACATTGTTGCCTCCCGCCTGCTGTGTACCGGAGAAAACCGTACCCAAAAGGCGGGGGCGAAGGATACGTCTACCGGTGTCGCCCCCGCCTATCGCTAGCTATGCCGGGAGGCGGAAGCAACACCGTGTGCTCCCGTGTACTGGAATCCTTATTAGGACTAAGCTAGCACACACTGTCCTTCGCTCCCGCCTGCCGAACACCTGCCCTCTGTCATTAACAGAACTTCTGGAAAACACTGCCCGACAGGCGAGGGCGAAGGACACTCCACTCCACTTGCGGCCCCCCTTTTGAAGGCCCTCTCGATACATTTTTTTTAAAACTCATTCGGGGTCTCAGCTTACTGTTGCGAGGTAAAATATAAGGTACAATTTTGAAATGTGGTTGTGCATCAGCAGTTCTATTATGTCAGTCAATTAGCCCATGTCAGCCAACATTCTTTATTTTGTTATTGCTAAGTTAGTTTTGCAGCCAGCTATCTAAACTTGTTATCATGGTCAAATTACCCCCATTGATTTTGTTGGCCAGTCTCACTCAGATATCATTAAACTGCATTTCTCTCCACTCTATGGCAAAGTGGAATTCCACTTCGCCTCTTCTGTTGGGTTGATCAGCGGTTGGCAACCGACATTATGGTGAATTACCGCGAGCTACTGCACTGGAGCGCCCCTCGCCTCCTACCTATGTACTGGAATCATAGCTTAAACATTTACCAATAAAAGTAGTGTATAAAGAGAGGCTCCACTCCTGCAGATGCAGGAATGCCCCGAATTGCGGAGTGAAGTTGCACCCTTCTCAAACAGACTGCTGAAGAAGCCAATGCCATGTACCGGTTCATGGGATTGTTATGCAAATTCATATTGACTGATTCATTTTTATCAAACCTCATTCATTATCCTGTCAAATTAAAATCTATTTTTTTGCAAATTCTTTCTAATTTCTTACATGAATTCCACACATAGAAAAATGATTTACCATTTGTTGGTTTTTCTATTCTACCAACTCCAGACCCTTGTACAGTTCACATTTTATTGGTCACACACATTTTTAACATATGTTATTGGGGGTGTAGCGAAATGCTTGTTTAAAAAAAAAGTTATTTCCAGCTGTATGTAATAACACGAAAAAAAATGTCTGGGCTAATAATGTAAGGAATAACAAAAAAACTAAATACTGCAAAGTTGCTAAGGAGCTAGAAGCAGAGCTGCGATATCTGTCGGCGCCATATTACCCAGTTGTAGGATACTAATTATAACCTTTGACCATTACCTCATTAGGCTAAATCTGAAAGTGGTAACCTAATAAAGTGGCAATGGTGTACAAAGGACTTATGTGATAATAAATATAATATATAAGTGCTTGAAAAATAATTTGTCAAAAGTGTGTGAAAGTGTTTAAATGTGTCATTAAAATATAATTATCAACAGCAGAGATACATCTAAACGAATTATGCCACCTAGTGGACAATATTGCCATGACATTATTTATTCCTTCTCCCTGGCTGAAAACTTGAATCTGGGTGTGTCAAGCTGCATTTAGACAGGCAGTACAATTCAGATTTTTTTACTAATTGGTCTTTTGACAAATCAGATCTGAAAAATTTGATGTGAAAACACGATTGGTCAAAAGACCAATTAGTTGAAAAAATATCAGAATTGGGCTGCCTGTCTAAACACAGTCTGACAGTGATGGGCAAGCCCCAGTTGGCTCTGGTTTTGACACAATCAGCATTTTCAATCTGTGATGTTTTGACCCATCAGTGACCTTTACCACTGCTCTCTCCCCTCTGACATGTCAGGCCCTCAGTGTTTCAGAGAAAGAGATGAGTAGATATTAGGCTTTGTTCAATAGCATCTTTCACAAAACGTAACATTCTACCGGCTGTTCTGATCGGAACCATCCATGCTGTCAAAGAAGGCTATGAAAAGCAGAAGTTATGTGAGCTGTGTTCGAATAACCATAGTAATATACTGTATGCTACATACTTAGTTGTAGTATACTGTAAACAAACGGTATTCTTTCAGTTATGTGTACTAGCACTTCACCTGTCTACCAGAAGTTGATGCTGTTGCTATGCAACTTCTTGCTAGCTAGTTAGCATAGCAACAAAAATTAGTAGCACGACATCTTACGACTTCATTAACACTGTCCATTGAGAATGCACAATGACTATACCACTTAGCTAAGCTAAGAATGACGTGAATGATCAGGTCAAAACATTGGGTAGTTAGTTAGTATATAGTTAATATACTGGCAATTTCAATGTATTAGTAGCCAACTAACATTAGGGGAAAGGGGGATACCTAGTCAGTTGTACAACTGGACAGTAGCTAGCTAACATACCGGTACATTCAAGCAACTGCTGTAATGATGTGCTATGCGGTTCATAAGGCTAGTGAAGCTAGCAAATTGTCATACAACATAACATGTAACGTAACTTATTTAAAAATACATTACTTTATTATATTGCTCAACGTTTGTCATAATTAGTTAAAGCAATGAATTTGTATCCGCTCTTGACGGACTTCGGCTGCATATTTTCCGGCATTTCCTTCAAATCTGAAAATGTTGTGAAGCCGTGCCCACTTCTGAAGAATTGCATTATGGGCCCCAAAAGCACAGAAATAGTGTCCACTGATTGTATACTTCATATTTTGGCAAATGTAGTACG
This sequence comes from Salmo salar, assembly GCF_965601325.2. Taxonomy (NCBI): domain Eukaryota; kingdom Metazoa; phylum Chordata; class Actinopteri; order Salmoniformes; family Salmonidae; genus Salmo; species Salmo salar. The sequence continues at coordinate 64,345,468 of NC_138306.1, read as the reverse complement.
ACGTCCGGGAACTTTTGGCATATGAACTATATCCATACTATGACCAATAAGCATACTATATACTCAATTTACGTCACAAATAGTGCTATTAGTATGAGTATTCAAACACAGCTATGGTCTAGACCAGGGGTATTCAACTCTTACCCTACAAGGTCCAGAGCCTGCTGGTTATCTGTTTGCCCTGATAATTAATTGCATCCACCTGGTGTCCCTGGTCTAAATCAGTCCCTGATTAGAGGGGAGTAATGAAAACTTGCTTCAAGGTCCAGAGTTGAGTTTAAGGGGTCTAGAGTGGGGCTCTCCAAGTCTGTTTCTTGAGAGCTACAATGCTGTAGGTTTTTGTCCAGATTCAGCTTAATAACTGGCTAATTATTTGAATTAGGTGTGCTAGATTAGGGTTGGAGTGAAAACCTACAGAACTGTCGCTCACCAGGAACTGGTCTAGAGAGTAGCTCTCTGGCCCTGGTCGAGAGAGAAGACCATGATTAGTTGAATACTTGAATCAGGTGTGTTAGTGATGGGAAAAAATGACTCCTCTATATTCTAAATCTATGCCTGCAGCACTTCAGCCTTGATATGATTGACAGTATATAGAAAAGCACAATCATAGAACATATAAATTGGTAAATAGAAAAGCACAAGTATAACATTTCCATCACATTCCATACTCTTATCACTTGTGTGATAATAATCATTACATTTGAATGTAAGCATTTAGATTTTAGCTTCTATATCATAATATTCTAAAAAATCCTTTAACCTGTCTCCTCCCCTTCATCGACACTGATTGAAGTGGATTTAACAAGTGACATTAATAAGGGATCATAGCTTTCACCTTGTCAGTCTATGTCATGGAAAGATCAGGTGTTTGTGATCTTTTGTATACTCAGTATATGACAAGCACTAATTTGCAATATAGCCTATGTCGTTAGCTTCGCTTTTATAACATATAAGGCTTAAGCAGACAGACAAGAAGAACCACAGTGTGACCGCAGAGAAGATGCTGAGACAGATAGACAGCACAAGAGGGAGGCAAATAAAATGACTAGAGCAGAGACACAGTTATAGTGATGAGATAGTTGTATCTCCATTGGTGTTTTTACATATTGTATTTGTTTTAAACATGAGCTGGTTAAAATAGAGGAGGAGGGACATGTCTCGCCAGTCACTAGAATAGAAATGGTTGAGAAATGCTGAACTGTACTGCCAATGTTATTTGTCAGCACCTCTGCCTGTGACTATGTAGGGTGTGTGGAGATGGGGTGTGTGTATGGCTTGTGGCCCGCCTGGGGGTTGTGAGTTGGCTGGTGTGGATAAAATGCCAGGGCCGAATTCTTGTCCCAGTCCGCTCGTGTGTGTGTGTGTGTGTGTGTGTGTGTGTGTGTGTGTGTGTGTGTGTGTGTGTGTGTGGGCTGTAGTGTGCAGGAGACCAGTAAATCTCTACGCTGCCCCCAAACAACCTATAGCACCCTACATTTCTAATGAAGATACCTGTATGATACAAAGTGTCTCTGGATAATGCGTTCACTGGAAAGTTCTTGCACAGAAAAAGCATGACAAACAGGAAATGTTGGCCTATACTGTGACCACAACGAGATGTATTACACCCCTGTCTCTGGGATAATATCAGCGCTTTCCTGACTGTCTGTCGCAGGAGACAGTCACATAGCAGCAGGGAAACCCGGGTGTGTCTCTGCGAGTTCTACCAGAGGCAGTGAAATATGATATAGAGGAGAAAATCAAACATGACTAATGCGATAAGAGGATCCAAGCCCATCAAAGGTTAGACACCGCTAGAAGGCGGATACTCCTTGTGAAGTTCAGAGTGCACTGCCACAGAGTGCGGATGTTTTTTACTCAAGTGCTGTGCAGTCAGTCACCCTGTTAGATGTGGAGCAGAGAGAGTTGCTTACAGTCGACGAAGGCCAGATTGTTGGTCACAGTGAAGTGACAGGGAAGGATGTTATGAGATGTATGCTGTCATTGTGTGACAAGCATGTGCTGTATGTTTAGGTAGAGCAGAGCAGTCACTGTCTCGTTCTGTTTGGCATACAGTGTATCGTCACATTTACCCTGATTGTTGTGCACTGTAAAGGGATATCAGGGGAGCTTCAGTTTAGGAGGGTGCAATGTTGTAGAATGTTCATAGAGTATTGTGTAGAATAGATATAAATGTCTGTCAGATAGAATAGGGAATCGTTTCAGTTCTAATTATTACATTTCTATCTGAATGTTTCACCCATTGGACTTTGTCATTAACGTTCATCTATATTCTCAGTATTAACAAATGTCACATCAGGCAGGATCCATAGCACTACCAGAACATTCTGATAACTAGAACAAAAGCGAAAGGTTGCCCAATCAAAGGGTTGCAGATCATTCAAGATTGTAATGCTTGCAAAGCTACATGGTTTTTCAGGCGGGGATGCTAGTTGAAGTTGTTTGGATCTCTCCAACACATTACTCAACTACTGTAGTTAAACCCCAGTTACAGATGTGGATATGCTTTAACATCTAGACTGCAGCTATATTATGAATAGAATAAGCAGGTGTATGTAATGCATTGAATTGGCTGTTTCCTCATTTTGATAGGACCTTGCAGAAATGAATGGGCAGGGGTGACAGGGATGAAACTAAGTGACTCACGTTTTCTATTCCACACAGTTCTGTGACTGCATCTCTCCACCACTTTATGATATCTCTTTCTCTCTCTCTGAACATGTTCAATGTGTGGGTTAAAATACTATGAAATTACAAAGAATGAAATATGAATAATCCAGATTTGGGGCTAGGTAAAATATAGTGTACTGCAGGATTCAGCCTAAGAAGCTCTTTCCTTTGTGTGTGTTTTTTACATTTCCTACACAAGTCACCAGAATGTCCTGACAACATAGGGAAACCAGATAATGGCCTGAATTTGTTCAAATGCTATTTTAGGGTTAAGGAGTTAGGGTAAATTGGATTTTGA